>NW_027467714.1:370000-377500 GCF_046742065.1 Oratosquilla oratoria
ATAATGCTGTGGTGCATGAAAGGGAGTGGGTGGGGTATGGGGTGTGAGGGAGTATGATGAATGATATTTTGATGCAGCCTGAAGGGATTATTCCCTGTTTTCTCTTTTTCTGCATGAGGGGACGGAGGGGGGTGGGGGTCGCCAATTAAATGAAGCGGCCTCATTGTGGATGTGCTGTCTTGCTGCTTTGCATCTGACCCAGGACAGTGGGCGAGTTGCAGGGATGACACGTCATCTAGGAGGAGCCAAGATATGAGGGATTGAGGGGGCTGAATGGGAGTGAAGTATGTGTGGATGAAATGGGTGAGAGTGGATTTATGCCTTTGACTTTGGCTGCTTCCCTTGTAAGGGGGGAAAAATTCTTGGCATATTTTGTGTGTGTATATATATATATATATATATATATATATATATATATTATATATATATATATATAGAATATATATATATATATATATATATATATATATATATATATGTGTGTGTGTGTGTGTGTGTGTGTGTGTGTGTGTGTGTGTGTGTGTGTGTGTGTGTGTGTATTATATATAAACACATATATATATATATATATATATATATATATATATATGTGTGTGTGTGTGTGTAATATATAATATATATTCTTGTGTATATACATATATATATATATATATATATATATATATATATATATATGTGTGTGTGTGTGTGTGTGTGTATTCACTTGGTCTTTGGATCACGTGTTGGACTCGTGATCGACAGCTATTTCCCTCCTGGAAGAGAGCTCAGAGCTCGTAGGTCCGATCTATGGGTAATGCTATGACCTTGCACACACACACACCCCCAACTCCCCGCCCACGAGAGTTTACTGATATTATTTCAGCCCCGGGCGAGAGTCGAACCCGGACCTCCGTAGTGGCAGGCCAGAGCTCTAACCACAGCGCCATGAGAGGTGATCCGTGTGTGTGTGTGTGTGTGTGTGTGCATGTATGTATGTATATATGAGAAAGCAAATAAGATTCTGGGACTGATTGCGCGATCTTTTGATTTCAAAAGTCCATCACTCATTAACAAGCTATATAAATCGTTAGTTCGTCCACATTTGGAATATGCTGTTTCCGTATGGTCACCGAATCTCATTAAAGACATTGACAGACTGGAAAAAGTACAACGGCGAGCCACAAAACTGATTCCAAATATCAAAAATAAATCATACGAAAATCGACTAAAGCACATGAATCTGTTTTCACTAAAAAAAGCGTAGACTCAGAGGTGACTTGATACAGGTCTTTAAGATTTTAAAGGGAATTGACAACATCAAAAGTGACCAAATTTTCACATTGAATGAGAATCAGACAAGAAACAATGGTCTCAAACTATCCGGAAATAGATTCAATTTGGAAGTAGGTAGAAACAACTTTGCCAACCGTGTAGTTAATGAATGGAATAAACTTCCTGCACAGGTAGTGCAATGTAGTTCAGTTCGAAGCTTTAAGAATCATTTAGATAAATACCTAAGTAAGATGCTGTAATGATTATAATTTATCTTATATTATTTGTTTTTGTTTTGTTATCATTTGTCTGTCTGATTTTCATTTATCATTAGTTATATGTCAATTTATTATTTACTATTTACCTGTTTGTTTATTATTTTAACTATACCTATGCATTTATTTATGTATTTTATTTGTTATTAATGTGATTTTTTTTTTTTTTTTTTTTTTTTTTTTTTTCATCCGACCTAGATATGGATCAAAAGGTCTCCTGTCGGCATGCTCAGCCTTTGTAATCCTTTGTAATAATATAAGAGATGAGCCCTCAATCATAAAAATAATGCTGCGTGACTATGGTCTGCAGGGGTTACTAAATGTTTAAGGAGGGCCTGAGCAGAACGGAGGAACAACAAGAAAAGTATAATAATGACCAGTATTCTCCTTTGAGTGGAGATGATTTTCCAATCCTACATAAATGCTGCGTTCCGTAGGGGGCGTCACTAAACTTCCCCTGAAAGTATTGGCTTTATAATGTTTATATATTCATTACCCTACCATCGCTAAAAGGTTAATTAAGACATCATATAAGATGAGATTATTGTACATATATGGTCGTCTTTTATTCATATATTCACTTTTATCAGACCTCCCCCACCACCCACCCCCACCGAGGGATAGGGGAGCAATGGCCACAAAGATGAATAAACTAATCTGACGGCAAGTAGAGGCAATGGGAAGGCGACACCAGGTGACATTTTAGTTTTTAACTAGGTCGGATGCTGAAGAAAATAACAATAAATAAATGAATAAATAAAATAAAGAGATAATGATCAAATAGCAAACAGCAATAACAACAATCTATAGTAAATAATAAATTAATAGTAAAAAAAAAACCAGGTAATATGAAATAATAACAAATAGCTAAACAAAGCAAAATTAAATTAAATAAATGGCAGGCATTACAGCATATTGCCTAGATGTTTATTTAAATGAATCTTAAAATTTCGAACTGTATTACATTGCACTGCCTCTGCAGGAAGTTTATTTAATTCATTTACTACACGGTTGGCGAAGTTGTACCAGCTGTAGGTGTCCCTGTAGATACCAGTTTCCTGGACTACCTAGGCCTGACAACAGTGGGTGTAAAGGTCGAAAGCCGTTAAGAAAATGCAATTAGAAGAATATTCTCACTACAAACTTGTTCGCCAAGATCTCATTCTTTGTCTTTGAATCCTAGATCTTGCTTGTAAAGGATTTGGTATTCAGTTCCAGATGCTCTTTTGTTTTCTGTTTTCTTCCCTACAGTCCTTTCTCGCGAAAAACAATATGACGCATGTATTATTGCGCTCCTTTTTGCTTTTCTCTCAATCATTCGAAGTGTATTCAAGTCAAATTGAGTCTTCTGTTGCTATGTATGATTGTATGAGTATATCTCGATCGATTTTTTTTGTTAATGATTATGCCCATGCGTCTTTCCAAAGATACATTCAGTTTCCTGCATTTATTCTTCATTGTTCATGCGTTCCGTTCCATCTTGTGCTTCCCCGTTTCTACGCGCTTTCTTCATTTTCTTCCCTTCATTGACTCTCCCATTGTTCCTTTCCCCTTGCTCTTTCTCTCCTTCACTCTCTATTGGACCTCGTTCCCCTGTTGGCCAATTTCTGCCCACCAGGCTTGGCTACCTCGTTATTTGTATCTTTCACTTTGTTATCTTGGCTGTCTTTTATGCATCTTTTACCACAACTGACGTGCTAGTTCCACATTGACGGGATTTATACGAAGTTGTTTATATATATATATATTTATATATATATATAGATATAGATATATATATATACAAATATACATATATATATACATATATATACATACATATATATATATATATATATATATATACACAGTACACACACACACACACACACACACACACACACACACACACACACACACACACACACACACACACACACACACACACACATATATATATATATATATATATCCAAATACATGTATTCATTTATTTGTTATTCTATTACTATCATTATTTATTATTTTTTTTCTTTCCGACTAAGCCGAGATGACTGTTCCATCAACGCTGGTTCTTGGATTTTTGCATTAAGTCCGACTCGAATGCTCCCCTTTCAAATTTAATTTAATCAGGCGACTTTATTCAATCGAGTTCTTATTTTTACACTGGATAAATAAGAAAAAAAAATCTAAGGAGGTGATGAAACAAATCGAAAGCATAGATGATAATGAAAAAAAAATATATAAGAGAAATGTGAAAAGACAATAAATAACGGTTAGAAACGTTCTTTCAATTTTTGCTTGGGGGAGGGAAACGGCCCTAGCACACAAAGAGTAGGGGATCAAATCCTGCTCCATTGTATTAGGCTGTGATGGACAGTAGGGACGATGAAAACAGATGGTCATTTATAGTTTTATATAATAATGCTTTCTAGTAGCGAATGACGAGGCACAAATTTCACGTGGATTAATCAGAGTGGAGTGAAAGAGGGTGAGAATGGTCCTACCCGATATTTACCCGACTCTTTTTTGCCAGTAATGGCATACAGGTTGGATTCAATGAATAAACAAACAAATAAATGAATAGGTAAATAAAATGAATAAATAGATAGATAAACGAATAAATGAATAAATAAATCAAATGAATAATCTATCAATCTACATACCAAGACCTTCCCCCCCCCTTTATAAAGGAGGTCGCTAAAATCCATGGCACGCTCCTACTCCCACCTATTCCACTCCCATTCTCTCCCTTCTCCCTTTCTCATCGTAGCTACTCACTGATGACGGGTCATCTCTGTGTCCTGCCCACTGCTGGTCAGAAGCAATGTAGCAAGACAGTACATCTATAGCAAGCCGCTTTATTTAATCGGCGACCCGCCTCTCCGTCCCCTCATGCAGAAAAAAAAGAAGAAGAAGAAGACGGGGAGAAACCTTTTCGTGCTGCGTCAAAATATCATTCATACATAAGCACCCCTTACCCCCCACCCCTACCCCTCCCTTCCATAACAATATCATATATACACGATCACTCTCCACTCAACCCTATCTCCTGCCTTCTCCCTTCCTTGCTCAACAGACATTCCCCTCTTGGTCAACACTCCTTTCACCCCATCCATCCATCTCATCCTCGGTCGTCCCCTCAAGTTCACTAACCCCACCTCTGCCTTCCACACCTCTTTTACTAATCTTTCATCTCTCATTCTTTTCATATGTCCAGAGAATCCCAGTAATCTTTCATCAACCCTCTTTACAATCTCATTTTCCACTCCTGTGCTCCTCCTCACCTCCTCGTTTCTCACTCTATCCAACCTAGTAACCCATACCATACTTCTCAGACATTTCACCTCAAACACGTTTAAACTCTTGCTCTCTGTCCCATAGAATGCCGTCGGCACAATCACATCTTCATACTCCTCTTTGTATTAATTCCCAAATGTCTATTTCTTATTACACTTTTTATTCCCCCCAAGATATTTACTTGCTTCTCTCATTCTACAATTTACCTCCACCTCCACTCCTCCCTTTCCTGTCACATGTGACCCCAAATACCTAAAAATATCCACTTCCTCCAGCCGCTTTCCTTTTAGACTTACTTCGAACTACTTGCCATCCTCTCCCCGTGTACCGTATATCTCACCACCTTGCTTTTGCCCACATTTACCTTAAACTTTCTCCTATCGAAACCTTCCCAAACTCTGTCACTAATTCCCTTAACCCCCTCTCTGACCCTGCCACAAACGCAGTGTCGACAGCAAACAACAATTGGCTCACCTCCCACTTTTCTCTGAACCATTTTCTTTAACCATCTCCAGTCCATTACCCTCGCCTTTACCTCCCGCACCACCACATCCATATACACATTGAACAGCTATGGATACATGACACATCCCTGACGCAGATCCACCTTTACCTCAAACCACTCACTCTCTCCATTTCTAATTCTAACACAGGCTCTACTACTCTCGTAAAAGCTCTTGACTGCCCTTAACAGCTTTCCCCTACTCCCATATATCTGCAATATCTCCCATAATGCCTTCCTGTCTACCCTGCCATAAGCCTTTTCCAAATCTATATAAAAAAAAAAAAATCCTTACATTATCCTAAAGCTTTCTCATATATCTGCCCTACCACAAAAATCTGAGCCACGCAGCCCCTACCTTTCCTAAACCCACTCTGTTCCTCTCTAATCCTCTCATTCAAAACCCTCCAATAAGCCTTCCCAAATATACTCAACAAAATGGTGCCTCTGAAACGACTACAATTACATTTGTCCCCATTCCCTTGTAAAGCGGAACTCTACAGGCACTCTAGTCCTCCGGCGCTCTTCCCTCTCCTAGAAACACATTAAACAACCTCACTAGCTAGTCCGCTATTACTGTATCTCCCTTCTTCAAACACTCTGCATGACACCCATCTAAATGAATAAATAAATAAATACATAAATAGGTAAAATAAAAATAAATGAACGAATGAATGAACAAACAAACAAACAAACAAACAAACAAAAACATAATAATGTACATAGTGAAAACACCAGGGAGATGTTCTCACCAAATTCAAACTTGTTTTCGAATATAAAACACAATAATATTTTTCCTTGGCGAGTAAGATAGTTTTTTTTTGTGAAATTCAACCTAGATAAAATACAGTTTGAAAGAATTAGTGGATGTGAAAAACAATAGATAAACAAAGAACAATAAAAGAATCAAAGAGTACTTCAAGTGTTTATTCTCTTGATAAATTTCAATGTCAAAACAAGAGTGATTCTTCACGAAAATCTAAACCTCACTGACAAAATAAATCAGTCAGGAAACGACATCACCATAAAAATAAAATAAAGATGGGGTTCTAATGCATAAATAAAGTCGCTTGGTGGTCGTCATAAAGGAAATAATATCTTTGACGCAATATCGTCTGCAATCTTAGCGTCTGATGACGAAGACGCAGAAACTATTGAATCGTAGATCGTCGCGAGTGTTTTGTTTATCTACATTATGTTACCAAGACGGACGATTTTTTTAATTACATTCGAATTTTAATACCATACGTATGTTGTGTTACATGGAAAAGGTATATTCATTAGTACTACTGATGTATATTTTTACAATTTTTTGTTTGGAAATGGATATTTCATCATAACCTATTTTCTATTTGCAGTGGCCTTGTGTAACTTCATCTTAAATATCTACTTTTTCATATTAATATTTTTTCAACACAAATTATTATTTGTCAAGTATAGTAACGTGTTTATGAAATCTATTAAAGAGGAGAACGGGAAAAGGCGGCAAATGTCGTCGCTGCCAAACTGATAAAAAACAATCGTATCTTTACATGGCGTACAACGCTACCACACACATATGCACTCAACCCTCGATTTAGCGGACCTCGAATTTTCGGACTTTCGATTTAGTGGACAAAAAAGTGTGTCCGGTTGTAACAGTGAAATTCCGGACGAAGTCCGTAAAAGGAAAATTTCTCCGATAGGTGTCCGGTAGTAACGTATGTACACGCCGAAACCTAACGGCGTGGTTCACTTTCTTCTTTATATGTAATGTACATCATTATACATATGTACTATAGCTCTTTATTACATATCTAATACGTATGTGCACGCCGAAACCTAATGGACAATTTTCTACCTAACGGACTTACGTCCGGTAACCAGTATTGGTAACGGACAGACCCGATTTTCAAATAACGGACTTTTGCAAATAACGGACAAGGGTCTGCATGCATTTGTCCGTTAAATCGAGGGTTAAGTGTATATACATACATATATACATATATATATATATATATATATATATATATATATATATATATATATATATATATATATATATATATGCACAAAAAGGGAGATAGATAGATATAAATAGTTATACACACACACACACACACACACACACACACACACACACACACACACACACACACACATACATATAAATATATATATATATATATATATATATATATACAGTATATATAT
>NW_027467714.1:385000-415000 GCF_046742065.1 Oratosquilla oratoria
GGGTTAGTTTCTGAAGTGTAGGTATTTTGAACAGAATTTTGAACACCAGTATAGTAAAAGTGACCCTGGCAAAGTACGCTCCATATGCAAATAAGTTGGAAATTGTAATACCCAAGATGTGACAAACAGCACCAACCATGACATAATTTGTTTGAGTTAGATTAAAACTTCACTTTTTAAACGAGCATCCCTCATTCATTCATTTATTTATTCGTTTTACTTATTCATCTATTTATTTACTTGTTTATTCACTTATTTCTGTTTATTAATTTAAAGATTTATTTATTAACTTGTTTGTTTATTCACTTATCTATTAATTTATTTGCTTTTTTGCCACTTGTAAATGTATGGATGAAATCCTAATCAAGTTTCATATTTTGTATACATAATTTACTTGCAAGAATTCCAGTATCGAATGCAGATGACGTCATTATGTAGATATGACGTAATGTCGCCGGTCACTCGGTGTGCGCATTTTTCTAAACTTTAACATTTCGTTTATATACCATTTATTTCAGGGCTGGATTCAGGCTTGTAAATTCCATGACACAACTGAAATAGAGAGGGATAAATGTTAATTTGTTTTAGGAACTTGCGACATCTCTACGATCGAACCAAAGGCACTTAGCATAATTTCAAAAATGTAAGATAATCTCCACTTGAATCTGAATGCTGGTCGCTTTTATAATTCTATTATCTCTCCGTCCTTCTATCCTCCTTAAATCTTACTTTTGCCACTTGTAACACAATACCTCTTCTGTGTGATGTTGCTTCTAAGGATATAATAGCTGTTTATCTTTTAGGAAATGTAATTATATAATTGAATATAAGATAGTTTCTTATAAGATACTGGTACACATCCACAATCCTAATAGTTTATTTTATATATGCCACAGGGTATCTTTTTCTAATAAGTTTACTTCCCATCTAATTTCTTACAAAATATTTCTTGTTATAGTATTATAACCTCTCCTACGTCTGCAGACCAACTCCATCTTTGTTTAGAATACAGTTAATGTATCGTGTTGACATCATGGAGATCAGGGATGGATGTAAAAAACTACGCTGATTTTCTTTCAGGATTGTAGGAAGCAGACGGGGAATTGTTTACTTAGCAATTTCCGCTCCAGGATTAGGTTCCATAGTTTTGTCTCCACCGACAGACTTCTTTATATGAAAATAAGTTGATAAGCTGCTGTTTTTTATGTAGCATATTATTGAAGGGTATATATTATATAACCCGTGATTAAGCTTGGTGTTCGAACGCACCGCAGACGACAGGATAGCAGAACGGTCGTTAGGATTTCAAACTCCGTCATGATTCATCACCAACACGAATTCAAATCTTACATACATACATACATATACCAAGGCTTTTTCCCCCTTCCAAGGGAGGTAGCCAAAAAGGGAAAGGCATAAAAACACTCCCACCCATTTCATCCCTAAAAACACTCCACATCCCTCCCACCCTTCCTCTCATCTGAGCACCTGGATGACGGGTCATCCCTGCACCCTGCCCACCGCCCTGGGTCAGAAGCAGTGTCGCAAGACACAGTACATCCACAGCAAGGCCGCTTCATTTAATCGGCGACCCCCCCTCTCCGTCCCCCTTTGCATATAAGGCGAGGACGGGGAGAAATCCCTTCGGGCTGCGTCAAAATTTACTCACACATACTACCCCACCCCCCATCATCCATATACAACCATTCTCCACTCACCTCTGTCTTCCGTCCTCTCCCTTCCTTCCTCAACAGACATTCCCCTCTTCCCCAAAGCCCCCTTCACCCCATCCATCCACCTCATCCTAGGACGTCCCCTCATGTTCACTCCCTCCACATCTGCCCTCCATACCTCTTTTACTAGTCTTTCTTCACTCATTCTTTCCATGTGTCCAAACCATCCTAATATTCTTTCATCAACCCTATCTCCCAAATCCTTTTTCACCCCTGTTCTCCTCCTCACCTCCTCATTTCTCACTCTATCCAGCCTAGTAACCCCCACCATACTTCTCAGACACCTCATCTCAAACACATTCAAACTCCTTCTCTCTTCTTCTCTTATGAGTATTCTCTTTCTGTGATGGGGGAATTCCCTGTGGTGGGGGAAAAGAATACTGCCACCAAGTTTCCCACTTGGATCGTAAGAGGCGAGAAGAAAGGGACGGGGAGAGGGACTAGGCATCCTTCTCCCTGTAGCCCCAAGGGGCAGATTCCTAAAAAGCAAAGGAATTCAAATCTTACAGTTACAAAAATTAATTATTGTTCATATATCTACCTAATAGAAAATTTTATATGATGTAATACATAATTAAATTTATTTGTACACAGTAAGTGGGAGCACAGTTGAAGTAATGCCATTGCTGGTTGCTGTTTGTAAACATCTGCAGCCAACGAACGTAGCTAACTTCACTACTTAATTAAATTCCATGGCTGGCAGAATTCGACAGTGCTTGTACACAATCACCTAAGCACCTCCGTGTCTCTCGAAAGCCTGTGTGAATATCTTAGTCACCATTCTAGTGCAGAAAATTATTTAGAAAGTTAGTGTTAGATATAGTGTAGTGATGAAAACATCTAGTGATTGTTCAACGTCTCGAAGAAGAATTTCATACTTGATTCAACGACTGTTCACTATTAAGAACACATTTCATTTCTCCAACCATTTTATATGACATTTAGAAAAAAAAAAAAGAATGCTGATAATATTATCGTTGGTTTTGTTTTGTAACTTGATCAATCTGTAGGGACCTACAAGTACGTAGATGGTATCATTAGTTGATTAGGATCATGATACTATTTTTTTTTTACAAGGCTAGTATTCCTTTGATAAAGATAATTATTCCCATATTATTTCGTTTGTCAGCGTTCATATTACATGCCATTTTTTCTTTAATGGTAATGGTTTTTGAAATGAGAAAATTTGCATTATTCAGAAAAAAAAAAAAAATCTGTAGGACATTCCAGATACGGTACGAGAAACACTTTACCGTAGTCTTCATTTTGAAAAATAAAAACCGTTCAAATATTCGTTTTGAAAATCGAAAATTTCCAATATTCATTCCTAAAATCGGAAATTTTCGAATATAGCAATTCCCAATAGGGAGAACTGTGGCCAGTTGTAATTACTGATTGATATACTGGACGACTAAATCCACCTTGTCTTGGCTCGATTTAGACAAACGATGGCCCTCAACTATGGAAAGTTCCAAGTGTCTCGCTTATTCGGCAATATTCCCATGTGTGTTCGTGTGTGTGTGTGGGTGTGCGCGCGCGCGCGTGTGTGTATGTGTATGTGTTTATGTGTAAATGTGTTTGTACATGTGTTCATCTGTGTGTAGCGATGTGTTCGTGTGTACATGTGTGCGTGCACGCGTGTGTACATGTGTGTGCGTGCACGCGTGTGCATATATGTTTGTAATGTATGTGTGCACGTGTGTGTGTGTGATTCACCACCACGATTTTGGATTACGTGTTGGACCCATGATCGACAGCTATTACCCTTCCGGATAAGAGCTCATATTTGGCCCGATCGTCAATGGGTAATGCTGTGGCTTT
This sequence comes from Oratosquilla oratoria, assembly GCF_046742065.1. Lineage (NCBI taxonomy): Eukaryota > Metazoa > Arthropoda > Malacostraca > Stomatopoda > Squillidae > Oratosquilla > Oratosquilla oratoria. The sequence goes on from NW_027467714.1 coordinate 388,555, forward strand.
GCACACACACACATACACGCGCGTACACACACACAACTCCTTGCTCACCAGAACCCAGAACTGGAGTACCGGGTCGAGTACTGTACCACCCTACAATGTGTGTTCGTCTTTTTTTTGTGTGTTAAATGTCAAAGAACACCATCAACACATTTGGTAACACCGATATTTCCTTTGGTATGCTTGGATAATAGATTTTCACAAACTGGAAAAAAAAAAAAGTAAAAGAAGAAACTGAGGGGCACTGTGATTGGACGACATTGACGTGATGAACCGGGAGTAAATTTTATTTATTTATCTACAAATTTTTCTTTAGTCCCCTCCACCCAATATGAATCACCTTTGTACTCGTATCTTAATTGTAATATTCGAATGGCATATTAATTGGAAACTACTCGAAAACCCTTTCCATTGCATTAGTGAGATTGGTCTTGCCATAAAGGAAATGCCATTACTTTACTGTCTTCTTTTATTGTCATTAACATTTTCATTATCATTATTATAATTTTATTATTTTTATTATTATCTATATACTTATAAAATTCTGATCTTGTTTGTTATCTTGCTTGGTTGAAACCGTCACCCAGCCAATCAGAAGAGATATGACGTCACGACTGAGGACCAGCCAATCAGAAGAGATATGACGTCACGACTGAGGACCAGCCAAGTAGAAGAAGAGAGATGACGTCACGACTGAGGACCAGCCATTCAAAAGAAGAGACGACGTCACGACATCATATGATGCGTAATGTTCCAAGCAACGACGACATGACGTCACAATCTGCATTTCACTTATAACAACGTATCATTTAAAATTTTATTTGACCGAACATACATACATACATACATATATATATATATATATATATATATATATATATATATATATATATATATATATATATATATATATATATACAAGCCCCTGGCTTCGCCAGCCCGGCTGCGCCGGGGGGCTTGGCCTGCGGCGCACCTCGCTTCGCTCGCGGGGGGCTACGCCCCACCTTCAAACAAAGGCTATAAAATAAACAACTGTAAATTATTCACCTCTTTTATTTTCGTCATTTTTGTTTTTTAGAAGAATATTTTTATTTAGACTTACGCCCACGTGTTTTTAGTCTATATTTTGGTGGAGTCCCGTAGATCCGCTCGAGTCCTCAAGATCCGCTCGAGTCCCAAAGATCCGCTCGAGCCCTCAAGATCCGCTCGAGTCCCAAAGATCCGCTCAAGTCCTCTAGATCCGCTCGAGTCTCAAAGATCCGCTCGAGTCCTCTAGATCCGCTCGAGTCCCGCGACCGCGTATATGCGATTTATACCCTTACAGGGATGGCCCGTGTCACGGGGTCCGTCATTGTAATCTTTTTGCCGGATCCCCGTTCAAATCGGTTAGGGACGTCGTGACATTGAAACATTTTGGAGAATTTTATTTTTTCGTCCCGCTCTCAGCCAATCAGCCGTCTCCGTTGCCGTGACGTCACCGCTCTCGGCCAATCAGTTGTCTCCGTTGCCGTGACGTCATCACTCAACCAATCAGCGAGTTGAAACTCACCCAGGAATTTGCAAAGAATATTTTTAGGACAAAGTGTCACCGTAATACCACCTTTCCCCGACGTCCACAGCGTTTTTTAGAAGAATATTTTTATTTAGAAGAAGAAGAAGAAGAAGAAGAAGAAGAAGAACGCGAAGAAGAAGAAGAAGAAGAAGAAGAAGAAGAACGCAAAGAAGAAGAACGCAAAGAAGAAGAAGAAGAAGAAGAACGCAAAGAAGAAGAAGAAGAAGAACGCAAAGAAGAAGAAGAAGAACGCGAAGAAGAAGAAGAACGCGAAGAAGAAGAAAAAGAAGAAGAAGAAGAACACGAAGAAGAAGAAGAACGCGAAGAAGAAGAAAAAGAACGCGAAGAAGAAGAAGACGAAGAAGAAGAAGAAGAAGAAGACGAAGAAGAAGAAGAAGAACGCGAAGACGAAGAAGAACGCGAAGAAGAAGAACGCGAAGAAGAGGAGGAAGAAGAAGAACGCGAAGAAAAAGAACGCGAAGAAGAAGAAGAACGCGAAGAAGAACGCGAAGAAGAAGAAGAACGCGAAGAAGAACGCGAAGAAGAAGAGGAAGAATACCACCTGACCCCGACTTACCCAAGCGCTTTTTCAAGAATATTTTTAGGACAAAGTGTCACCGAAATACCACCAGTCCCCAACTTCCACAGCATTTTTATATATATATATATATATATATATATATATATATATATATATATATATATATATATTTATATATATATATATATATATATATATATATATATATATATATATACTTATAAGATTTTCATATTCAGTATTTGATAGTATAGCCAACTCCTGAATTAGCATCTATGAGTCATAATGAGTTTATTAAAATATTACGAACCGTATAAATCATATGATGCGTAGTGTTCCAAGCAACGACGATATGACGTCATAATCTTCTACATTTCACTTCTTATAACTAATCAAGTCACTGCCTTCGTCTACTGAATAGAGCATTGTCTTAATGAAGATTTTATTGGCCATTTTATTAACAACGTATCATTTAAATATTTATTTGACCCAACGGGTCACGGGTGGTCCAGTAAATATTATTATTGGGGCATTCTATGTCGGATCAATGAGTGCCCAACACCCTCATCTCTCCGATTTTGCTGAAATTTTGTTTACTAGTACTTATAGGGCCCTAAACACATTTCTGAAATTGAGTTCAATCCGAACAACCGTTCAGGAGATATGACTCAAAATATTATGAGGTCGTATGAGAGGTCACTAACATTTGGCGTCCAATAACTAGGCCAATAAAAGTCATAGTTATATAAATGTATATATATTTAGAATCAGAAAAAGACAAAGAATCCAAATATTAGGGTTTTATAACTCTAAGTTGAAAAATCCCACTTTAGTAAAATTTTGAGGTCAAGATTTGACCCCCGGGATGTCAAAATATATATATATATACATATATATATATATATATATGTATATATATATATATATATAATATATATATATATATATATATATATCTATATATGTGTGTGTGTGTGTGTGTGAGTGTGAGAAAAAATGAAGGTATAAACTTTGGCTATTAGAACCAGTAAAAAGTTTGTTTATGCTAGTATTTTTCATATAGTTAACACATAAGTGAGCGCCATATTCATAAGTTGTCCGTCAACTATACATATTTTTTTCACTTAAGCTCCTAATCTAATCAATTAACTTTATATTAATAAAAAACTTATAAGTGAACATGTATTTACAAATTGCATACAAACATAAACATTGTATGTTGCACAAGCATAAGCATAATAACAACAAACATAGATTAGCATAAATTGTATTGGGTACAGTTTTGGCATATTCATTACTTTCATGAATTTCTGAAGAAATATATAGTTTGGCTGCCTCCTCTTACTCTAGGACAACTCATGATAGATAATATATGATGTCCTGGCACTGAACATGAATCTTTATTTGATGGATAATTATATGTACTTGCTCCTGAAGACCCAGATTGATGTAAAAAGTATAATCATGAAATTCCTCACAGTATTCCTCCACAATTCCAATCCAGAATTGACCATCATAAATGTAGCTAACATACCAGCCTGGTTTGACGCATTTTACGTTATCAACCATAGCAGGCTTATTAGTAATATGACATTTCTTTATTTGTTTCTTCTCTCCAATGCCACTTGAAATGGGATACATCATCAGTTCTTCCTTGTTTATAGGAACAAATCTATGATATTTTCGAGTTCCCTGAATAGCCACACTGTGATGGAACCGATGTTCCAACCATTGTTCTGCATCTTTTAAACCAGATGTGGTTACAAAGAAAAATGTTTTTGTGTTGCTCAAGTGTTCTTCACAGAATTGAGACATGCTTTCTGGTGTAAGAAATTGTCTCTGTAGTTCTCTACAAACTGGCACGAGCAGTAGCTCTCTTCACTGTTTCGCCAGTCCCATCACATGCATTTTTGCCATGAGATGTGAAAAAAAAAAACGCTGTTCATAAGATAAACCAAAATCCTCTTCGTGGTAACAGAGATTTGTGAAGTTTTAGCTGTTCTTATATTGGCCAGCACATCCGTCCGAAAACAGTACACCTTCTTCAGTTGTGGGCATCTGAATTTGACAGTCCATAAGCTGTTTTATAAATGAGTAAATCCTTATAGTGTTGTGTTTTAGTGATGGAGATAAGAAATAGACACTGAAATGGTTAAGTTGTAAGATATATCATTTGGAGCTGATTTAAAACTGTCAAGCAACTCGGGAAAGTTCAGAACACCTCTTGGGCAGTCTTTGCAAATTTGCATCGTGCAAGCTTCTTTTTCTGCACTGCAGACATAATCCACAAGATCTTTGTATAGACCTTTTTCTCCCAATGCAGCCAACTATAATTTTGGGTTTGATGATGTGTACAGACACAGAGAGAATTAGTCCCACCACTACCAGCAAGCACACAATATGATGGCAGTAATTTAACAAATGTGGAGAATCTTATTTAAGGATTCTTTTTATCATTTTATGTAGTTCAAATATCTCTCTTAAATTTCCAAGAACCAGCCACTTTTGCACCTTCAGCTGTGGTGATTTTCACACAATCCTTTTGGACAGGACACATACGACTAACCTCATCTGATCCATAGAATCTTCTAACTAAATCTTTGTGCTCTTCTGATACCACTTTCCTTTGCTCATGATTGGAATCTTTGGAAGGATTCCAAATTCTGATTTTAATAATGTTCATATTGGGCTGGTATTATCAGAGTAGATTCTACAATTTTTCTCCTGAGCTTATTTATAAATCCAGATGTGAGTTCAGGAGAAAAATGGTAGAATCTACTATAATTGAATATCAGCCCAATATGAACATTTCAAAGGGGCAATGGTCCCCGGATATAATTTCGGGACTTTTTATCACCAGCCTATTAAAAACACATTTGCCTCCTGACCTCACATACGGAGTGAGACGAGGGTAGAGACCTCTCCCTATGTTCCCTTTTCTCATGTCAAGGGTGCTACTCACTGTCATGTCAAGGGTAGCACTCACTATTTTTATTTGTATCTACTGAAGAGGATTGCAGTTTGCAATCGAAATATATAGATTCCCCGTCTCCAATTTTTTCTACTCCAACAGTGGTTTTAACGTGATGTACACACACACACACACACACACATATATATATATATATATATTTATATATATACATATATATATATATATATATATTATATACATATATATATATATATATATATATATATATATATTTATATATATATATAATGTGTGTGTGTGTGTGTTTGAGGTGAAATGTCTGAGAAGTATGATAGGGGTTACTAGGTTGGATAGAGTGAGAAATGAGGAGATGAAGAGGAGAACAGGGGTGGAAAGGGAACTGGGAGATAGGGTTGATAAAAGAGTATTAGGATGGTTTGGACACATGGAAAGAATAAGTGAAGAAAGATTAGTAAAAGAAGTGTGGAAGGCAGAGGTGGAAGAAGTGAATATGAGGGGGCGTCCTAGGATGAGATGGATGGATGGGGTGAAAGGGGCATTACAAAAGAGAGGAATGTCTGTGGAGGAAGGACGGGAGAGGACAGAATATAGGGGTGAATGGAGAGGGGTTGTGTATAGATGATACTGTGATGCATGAGGGGGAGTGGGTGGGGGATGGGGGGTGAGGAAGTACGTATGAAAAAACAAAAAATAAAAAAACAATTGACGCAGCCCGAAGGGATTTCTCCCCGTCTTCTCCTTTTCTGCATGGGGGAACGGAGAGGGGGGGGGGTCGCCGAATGTATGAAGCGGCCTTGCTGTGGATGTGCTGTGTCTTGCGACACTGCTTCTGACCCAGGGCAGTGGACAGGATGCAGGGATGACCCGTCATCCAGGAGGTGCCAAGATGAGAGGGAGGGAGAAGGGTTGAGGGGAGTGGAATATATAGGAAATGGAATGGGTGGGAGCGGTTTCTATGCCTTTTTCTTTTTTGTACATGTATGTATGTATGTATGTATGTATACATATATATATATATATGTATATATACATATATATATATATATGTATATATATGATATTGTATATGTATATATATATATATTTATATATACATATATATATGTATATATATATATATATATATATACATATATATATATATATATATATATATATCAAGGACTACTATTACACAGGACGTGCGCACCCAGATCCCTGGGTTCGCTAGCGGAGGCCATTGCTTTCTTTGTAACCTAACATTTTATATTGGACAAATATATAAAAACTAGAATCCTAACATTGTATATAGGACAAATATATCAACTATTGACTTATTCAATGCAGTATAAGTTAATATAAACTTTTATGGTCAAATAAGAAAATATTTTTAAGGCACTGTTATGCTTTGAAATGCCAATTTTAGCCGGACTTAACAGGTATTATTGTATGAGGTTAGTGGACACCAGGGTTGGCGATTTTTTTTATCTTAAAAAAAAAAAAAAAAATCTTTTATTTAAATCAGATTTATTTGATTTAAATAATTCTTTTTTTTTATAGATTTTAAATATTGTGGGATTGCTATCTAATATGCGATCTGATTGCTAAAGGACATTTTTAGCATATCAATATAAGGAGCAGTGTTATATAGACTTGCCACAAGTATACAAAGAACGGTATAGGCCGTATGTGAGGACTGTATGCTCAAGTTCACTCGATTCCTCCAAAAGAGTTTTCTCATCTTGGTGACATTTGCTGCATTGTCTGTCACAACACTTCCAATGTGACCACCAAAATCTTGTTCAGCCTTCTTGATCGAATTTTGTACAAGTTGTAGAAGATATTCAGCAGTGTGAGGTTTCCCTGATGTGTCTATTGTGTCAACTAAATAAATCTGACAAGTGAATGTTGTTAGAGTGACACATATTATGGGATCATTATGGATGTTAGACCACCCACCGATTAAAAGACATACAGTTTCATTATTCAGGTCATCTGCACACGTTTAATATTCCTCTTCATACACAAGATCCAAGTACTTATCAGCAATATCTTTTCTGGATGGAGGAAAATAACCTGGCCTCAGGTTCTGAGCCATCTTGAGAAACTGAGGATGCTGAACAAGACGAAATGGTGAATTTGTAGCAGATATAATTCTTGCAACTTTTTTGTCGAGATTTTCCTTTTGAGAGGCTGATGTTTTTATGATAAATCTGTCCAGAGATGTTGATGACTTTCTGTTAGATGAAAATGATTTAGCAGAAGTGCCGCCTGTGGAGCAGTCTGATAGTGACCTTTTTAATGGTGGAGTCAGGTTTGCAGATTATTCAAGTGGAGCCGATGATGAAGGGATTGAAACTGGATACAGATCCTGAAATGGAAACAAAATTTTAGCATATTGCATAATTTATAAATGAATGAATACAGTGTGATTTAGGCTACTTTTGATTACAGTAGTTATTTTTTTTTAGATAATGATCATATTCACACAAACCACTAAATTATTTGGAAATAATTAACAGGATATGAAATAGGTGGGCTTGGAATTCAGCCCACGCAGGATTCAGTCCACTTTTAAATTCACTAAAAATAATGGTTTAGTTGGGTTAGGTTAGGCTAAATCCCTTTGGGCTGAATCCCATGTGGGCTGAATTCCAATGGAACCTATGAAATATATTACACAATGTTGAATGAAATGAATAACAATCATCTAGGCCCCAAAGTTGAGTGCTCTCCATTGTTCACCAAATTTATATAGTTGCGTATGAAAAGGGAGAAATGTTGGATGTGTGTGTGTGTGTGCTGTTCACTCGTGTCTGTCTGTCTGTCTGTATGTATGTATGTATGTATGTATGTATGTATGTATGTATGTATGTATGTATGTATGTATATATATATATATATATATATATATATATGTGTGTGTGTGTGTGTGTGTGTGTGTGTGTGTGTGTGTGTGTGTGTGTGTGTGTGCGTGCGTGTGTGTGTTTGTGTGTATTAGTGTGTGTTTGTGTGTGTGTGTGTGTGTGTGAAGATGAGAGAGAAAGAGCGTATTGACTATATACGGGTCTTCATCTAGACTTTACAAGATTACATTTACTGTTTCCCTTAATTAGATTGAAACTGTTTGCTTTAGACTAAATCCCCTAAACAAATATCTCTTACGGTCGCTTTGAGGAATTAGTCATTTCGCAAAATGCCCGGTCATTTTGAAAAGTGACCGAAACAGTTCTTAGTTTGCAGAGTGGCTTAAACTATGGTCCTGTTGCAAACTACCCAAATATCTGTTGTCATTTTGCACTGTTCTGGCCATTTATCGAAATGACCGGGCATTTTGCAAACGGACATATTCCACAACAATGACCACAGCATATTCATATTTCAGTAGGTACATGGTTTCCAACCCTGGCCTTTCTTAGGAAGTGAATTTTCCTTCCCCCCCACCACACAGAGAGCATCCCACAGTGTCTGTTGACACAAGAGAGAATACTGTTCTTAGTAACGAAGAGACTTATGACCTCTATAGTGGAGTCCCTCTATACAGAAAGTTACATGGTATGATAGATGACCCAGGAACCCATTTTGTGGCCAAATAATTTTCGCTCGCGCTTAATGTTTGTTCTTGCTATTGATTCTTCGAACCTATTGTGTTTGTTCATTGAATATACAGAGAGCTGCGACAACTGCGGACACGCTGCCATTTTGTGGCCATTCTGCGGAGTTGTCGCAACTCACTATATAAAAGGACTCTATAGAAGACAAACACTAGAACACTTTGCTTCTGAATTGTCTTCTGTAGACAGACAAAAGTGGTGAGTGAGTCAGTTCGTCTCTGAGGACAATATTCTAACTGATGTGAGCACATACTGTAGGGTGCTCGTTTGTGTGTAGTCGCCGGGGTGGGGGGGATAAATCAGATCTTTTATTCTTTAATACTGAGAAAGTGAGTTTGTATCATCACCCCCAGTAAATATGGAGAGGATATTTGGGGTTCCCATCTACAGTTGTGTGTGTGTGTGTTTGTGTGTACATGTGTGTGTGTGTGTGTGTGGTTGTGTTTTTTATTTTCGGATACTTGTAAAATGGGTGTTGACGTGCCTTTGATTGATTGATTTCTTGATGTTGATATGAAGCACGAAGTAGAAGTATTTGTTAAGTATTAATTCATGGAACTATAATGTTCTTTATCTTTTAGTGTGCGTGTAAGGAAGTTGGAGTAAAATGGAATGAGTAAAGTAGGCCTAACGGTAAATGTAACTTCCCTCTGATTGTCGTATTGTCGATTTCATATTCTATTTGATCTGTTCTATTGATTTTTTATCTTTCATTTTCATTTATTTATCTTTTTTTACGTTTGGGCTTTCGAACGTGCGTGTACGTTTGTATGTGATTCACCATGGTTTTGGATCACGTACTGGACTCGTGATCGACAGCTATTTCCCTCCTGGAAGAGAGCTCAGAGATCATATATGTGTATGTGTGTGTGTGTGTGTGTATGTGTTTGTACATGTGTGTGCGTGTGTGTGTGTACATGTATATGTGTGTGTACGTGTGTGTGTGTGGTAGTCTACTTTCTAGTTACATGGAAAACTAGGAAATAAATACTTGTTTCAGCATTAATTTGTTGATTTTCTTTTCTAGAAGGAACTTGGTAAAAATAGGAGTTGAATGTGTAACAGTCTACATTCTAGTTGCTTAAAACAAACTTATAAAAGATAGAAAATAAACCTTTATTCTAGCATTAATGTGTGCCAATCTAGTTTCTGGTTTCTCAGAAAGAGCTTGGTGAAAAATTAACAAATGTCATTGCGTTCAGAGATATCACAACCCGTAAAGATAAGACATGAGGGTGTGCACTAATATTTCGTGTCCCTGGTTTGTTTACAAAGTCCTATTTGAACTGGGAGTACCCCTTACCCCCCTTCCCCCCCCCAAAAAAAAAAAAAAAAAAAAAAAAAATCTCAGATACGTGATGGTTCGTAGAACCTAGTCTGAGCTCATGATCATTCTGAAAACATAAAATAAAGATAGAATGACATTGCATACATACCAAAAGGTCTTTTTCCATATCATACAAGGGTATGACCGAGTCAAAGCATGCAGTCGCCTTACGCTCATCCCACACCCATCCCACATCCTTCACGCATCCATCACACACCCATGACACACCCATCCCACATCCATCCTACATCCATCATACATCCATCCCACACCCATCCTACACCCATCCCACACTCATCCTACATCCATCACGCATCCATCACACACCCATGACACACCCATTCCACATCCATCCTACACCCATCCCACACTCATCCCACACTCACCCCACACCCATCCCACATCCATCACGCATCCATCACACACCCATGACACACCCATTCCACATCCATCCTACACCCATCCCACACTTATCCCACACCCATCCCACATCCATCACGCATCCATCACACACCCATGACACACCCATTCCACATCCATCCTACACCCATCCCACACTCACCCCACACCCATCCCACATCCATCACGCATCCATCACACACCCATGACACACCCATTCCACATCCATCCTACACCCATCCCACACTCACCCCACACCCATCCCACATCCATCACGCATCCATCACACACCCATGACACACCCATCTCACATCCATCCTACACCCATCCCACACCCATCCCACATCCATCACGCACCCGTCACTCACCCATGACACACCCATCCCACATCCATCCTACACCCATCCCACACTCACCCCACACCCATCCCACATCCATCACGCATCCATGACACACCCATGACACACCCATTCCACATCCATCCTACACCCATCCCACACTCACCCCACACCCATCCCACATCCATCACGCATCCATCACACACCCATGACACACCCATTCCACATCCATCCTACACCCATCCCACACTCATCCCACACCCATCCCACATCCATCACGCATCCATCACACACCCATGACACACCCATTCCACATCCATCCTACACCCATCCCACACTCATCCCACACCCATCCCACATCCATCACGCACCCGTCACTCACCCATGACACACCCATCCCACATCCATCCTACACCCATCCCACACTCATCCCACACCCATCCCACATCCATCACGCATTCATGACACACCCATGACACACCCATTCCACATCCATCCTACACCCATCCCACACTCATCCCACACCCATCCCACATCCATCACGCATCCATCCCACACTCATCCTACGCCCATCACATATCCATCCCACACCCATCCAATACCCATTTGTTGTCCTTTTTATCTTAGGACCGTATAGGTGAAGGGTCCCTTTCTTCCGCCACATCGCTCTCGGGTCAGAGGTAATGCAATAGAATAGGACACAATGCTTCCAACAGCAACAAACTCCATTTTTCCTGGTGGTAACCTTCACATATTTTATTCAGTTTTGCCGTCAGGCGATTGTATTCACATGGGAGTGGGGAGTGAGGGGCAGGGCAGCTGAATGCCGTTCTGGCCGGCCGAGACCCAGTCGAGTGTCTTCCCGCACTGAATAGAATCACTTGACGCCGCTCGTCAGGATCGTCATCTCGTCCACGGGCTGAAGGAGAATGGTTCGGGTCCTCGGCGGCTCTTTCAGCCTGAAAACACCCATGAATACAGCGCCGCCCCTCTCAGACTCTGTGTGTGTGTGTGTGTGTGTGTGTGTGTGTGTGTGTGTGTGTGTGTGTGTGTGTGTGTGTGTGTGTGTGTGTGTGTGTGTGTGTGTGTGTGTGTGTGTGTGTGTGTGTGTGTGTGTGTGCGAGAGAGAGAGAGAGAGAGAGAGAGAGAGAGAGAGAGAGAGAGAGAGAGAGAGAGAGACACTACGGGCGGGGGCGGGGGGGGGGATCTGCGGCACAGAAAGAAAGATTACCAGTAGAACAAAAAGAAACTGTGTATGAAGAGAGAACGAGGAGGAGGGTAAAGGAGAAGGACGAGGGTAGAGGTGGAGGAGGAAAATGAAGAGGAAGACGAAGAGGAGGAAAAGGTGGTGGGAAAAGAAGAGGACAGAAATGGAAACAAGGACGACGACAAGGAGGAGGAAGAGGAGGGGAACGATGGCGATGACGACGACGAAGGAGGACAAGTAAAAGGAGGACGGGGACGAGAATGACAATGACGAAGAGAAAGAAGAGGGGAGGAAGAGGAGGAGGAAGACATAGCGTGGCTACATAAAGTAGATTCAACCCTGGCAAAAGTAGGAAAGAGTCACGAAGGACTTGCATAGAAAGAGAGGGAGTGAGAGGGGGAGAGAGAGCGGCCGGCCGGGACATGGAGAGGCGGCACACATACGATTCCTGCTTTTATTGCATCGTAAAGACAATCCAAGCACAGGGAACCACGCGGAACGGAGAGAGGGAGAGAGAGATGATTTCTTCTCCTGAAATAGGTTGTCGGTTGTTTCGTGGTACTCTTGAAGTGTGTTGTGGGTTGGTTGTTTTTCCTTCAGAACCAATTTGCGGGTTGGTTGCTTCTGAAATGTGTTGTGGGTTGGTTCCTTCTCTTTCAGAAACGATGTGTAGGTCGGTTGTTTTTTCCTGAAATGTGTTGTGGGTTGGTTATCTTTTCTTCAGAAACAATTTGCGGTTTGGTTGCTTCTTCTGAAACAGGCTGGGGGTGGGTTGTTTCTCCCGAAACGGATTGCGAATTGGTTTCTTCACAATCGGTTTGCGGGTTGTTTCCTTCAATTGACACAGGTTGCAAGTTGGTTACTTCTACAGAAATGTGTTGCGGGTTGGTTGCTTTTCTGCTTCTGCTTTTGTTTTTCCTTAGTGCGATGAGCGCAACTTGAAGGCATCTCCTTCATTACTCTAACTTCCTACTTTCTTCCCTCCCTTACGCCACGAGGAGCTGAGTAATTGCGGCCGAAACCCATCACCTTTGCCCTATTAAGCGCTTGGAATGTTGGGACAGGTAACAGTCACTGATGGAAATCGGAGAGGAGTGCGGGACTCCAACCCAGAACTGAGTGCGAGACCAGCATGCTACCGATGACGCCACCAGCGAGGGTTCCGCGGAGATGAATAAAATCGCCTGGCGGCAGTTAGGATAAGGGGCAGAGGCGCCACACGGGACGGGAGGAGCTGGAGCCCCCTTCTTCCTCCCCTTCCCCCTCTACTCCACCTTCCCCTCCACCTTTCCCTTCCCACTCCACCCCTTCTCCCTCTCCTTCCCCCTCCCCCTCCACACCTTCTCCCTCCCCTTCCCCCTCCCTTCCACCCCCTTCCCCTACCCTCCACCCCTTCTCCCTCTCCTTTCCCCTTCCCCTCCATATTCCCCTCCCCCTCCTCCTTCCTCCCCCTCCCCCTCATCTTCTCCTCAACTCCTTCTCCCTCCCCGTCCACCTCCCCTTCTTTCTCCCCTCCACCTTCCCCCCTCCCCTTCCACCTTCTCCCCTCCCCCTTCCCCTTCTCCCCTCCCCCTCCACCTTCCCCCTCCCCCTCCCCTTTCACCCCCTTCCCCTACATCCCCTCCCCCCCTCCACTCCCTCTCCCTTCCCCCCTGCTCCTAGGAGGCGATCACGTCGATCTCATAAACATATACAACATCCAGCGACTACTCATATTTTATTTCTTCTTTGTTTTCTATGCCTCTCTTCGTCCTTCCACTGTACTTGAATTCGTGCTTTGTAATCTTTTGCACTTTTTTAGTCACGCTCTCTCGTTAGTCGTGGCTGCTGATGGGCCCTCCAGTCCTCCTTACTCTCTTGCCAGATACATAAAGAATTACCCTCGTTAAGTGATCCGTTTCCATTTTATTTGTATAAAAAAATGCCATTGGTAGCTCATAGCTGCCGCCAGGCGAATTTTATTCAGTCAAGGGAGATCCCCACTCCTTACAGATACGCTGAGAGGGTTGAAGTCATCTTCTTTAACCCTTTAATTGCTATTTGATTACATCTTTTGTTTTGGTTGTCTCCAGGTGATTTTATTCAGCTAAGGGAACCCCTTCATGGGCAGTGAAGGAGGTGGGGGAATATAAATTAATAAATAAATGAATGAATGAATGAATAAAAAGAAAATAGATGAATAAATGTATGTATAACTAGATGAATATGTAAATATATAAATGAATGAATGAATAAATAAATAGAAAATAAACAAATGAATGAATGAATGATTACATAAAAACAAAAGTAAATAAACAGAAAAATAGATAGGTGAATAAATGAATAAATAAATAAATAAATTTCAAATAGGATAGAATCGTCGTTCAAAGCAAATTTTGTTCAGACCAGTGACAGACCTTCTTCATGTGGCGCCACAATGTCTTTGTATTGATTCAAATGTAACCAATCAGACGTAGTCGCGCCACTACCGCTGGTATTTTATATATATATATATATATATATATATATATATATATATATATATATATATATATGTATGTATATATATATATATATATATATATATACATATATATACATGTATATATATATCTATATATATATATATGTGGAGACATTGTGACAGGTTGAAAAAGGTGGAAAAAGAGAGTCACGGGTCTCGTTCCGAGTTTATTCCTGACCGGTTTCGCTTGTAGCTTCTTCAGAAGCTATAATCGAAACCGGTCAGGAATAAACTCGGAACGAGACCCGTGACTCTCTTTTTCCACCTTTTTCATATATATATATATATATATATATATATATATATATATATATATATAGATGTGGGTGTGTATGTGTACATATATATATATATATATATATATATATATGTATATATATATACTGTATATCTTATTCTTTATTTATTTACTTTTTTTTTTTTGTGACCAAGTTAATGGCGCCCAAATATTTTTGCATTTATTCAGATAATAATTTTTTTTGGAAGATTATCATTAGAATCTATGCGTTTGTGCGGGTGGAGGAGTTGGTGCCGTTTTCGTGTGAAGGGGTCCTCGTAGTTTGAGGCCCTGTTCACACTAGCGGTTTCAAGCACCTCGGCTGAATTACAATGTAAGTCAGTGGAGGCGTTCACGGACAACCGCGCAGTTTTTCCTTGGCTATACGGTACCGCCGCAGTTTCCGCAGGGTTCAAACGTGGCTAATGAAAAGTTTGGTTTAATTTTTCTATATATATATTTCCACCGTAAGTTTTTCAAATACTCTGTAGTAATCACATATATATTCTTACACAAATGGAACCACAGCAAAACACAAACGTAAATTAGTTCGTAAGCTCGAGGTCAACATCCTCTCTCTATGACTGACTGCCTCTTTACTTGTTTCTGTCTCGTCCTGGTCTGACCTATGATTTAATAGACTCGTCGAGTTATACATTGCCATATGCTCTTCTATTCTTTCTACTTTCTAAATGACTTTGTATGTTCTAATTTGTCACCAAAATCTTTATCATAATACACATACATAATACCAAAGACTTTTTCCCCCTTACAAGAGAGGTAGCCAAAAAACAAAGGCATTAAAAACACTCCCACCCATTCCATTCCTATCATACTCCACTCCCATCTACCCCCTTCTCTCCTCTTATATTGTCTCCTCCTGAATGACGGGTAATCCTTGCATCTCGCTCACTGCCCTAGGTCAGAAGCAGTGTCGCAAGACACAGCACATCTACAGCAAGGCCGCTTTATTAAATCGGCGATCCCCTCACTCCGTCCTCTCATTCAAAAATGGAAAAGACGGGGAGAAATCCCTTCGGGCTGCGTCAATTAATTTCTCACACATAACTTCCTTCTTTCGCACACCTTCCCAAACTCTGTCAATTAACTTCCTTAATCCCTACTCTGATCCTGCTACAAATGCAGTGTCGTCAGTAAACAACTGCTGGCTTATCTCCCAATTTTCTCAATTTTCTTTAACCATCTCCAATCCCCGACCCACTACCCATGCATTTACCTCTCGTACCACCCCATCCATGTATAAATTGAACAGCCAAGGCGTCATAACACATCCCTGACGAAGTCCCACCATTACCTCAAACCATTCATTCTCTCTATTTCTGATTCTAACACAAGCTCTACTACTCTCACATAAATTCTTGAGTGCTCTTAAAAGCTTTCCTCCTATCTCATATATCTGCAACATCTCCCGCAGTGCCTTCCTGTCTACCCTGTCCTAAGCTTTTTCCAAATCCATAAAAGTCCCCCCCAAAAAAAACAAAAACAAAAAACTCCTTACCTTTTCCTATATTTTTCTCACGCAACCCCTACCTGTCCTAAACCCACACTGTTCCCCACCAATTACTCCCTCTGTTCCTCTCCTAGTTCTCTCAATGAAGACCCCCCATAAGCCTTCTCAACTACACTTATAATACTGATCCCTCTGAAACGACGACACTCACACTTGTCCCCTTTTCCTTTGTAAAATGGAACTATACAAACACTCCTCCAGTCCTCCGGCACTCTACCCTTTCTTAAACAAACATTAAACAACCTCACCAGCCAGTCCACCATCACTGTACCTCTCTTTATTTTTTAGACATTCTGCATGACACCCATCCAGACCAAGTGTTTTACCTGCTCTCATCATCTTAAAAACTGCTTTCACCTCATCTTTTCTTAATTCTCCTCCATTCTCCTCACTTATCACGGCCATTTTCTAAGTGCTTCCCACTCCAACTCCCTTTCCCTCCCTATCCCCCTTCAAATTTAGGAACCCCGTAAAATACTCTACTCATCTTCCTCTTAGTGTCTTCTCTTCCATTATCATCTCTCCATCTGTACTTTTTACCTTTTCTTCTCTACTTGATTCGCCTCCTCTTCCTCTCTTAATTTCTTTCCAAAACGTATTTTCATTACTTTCAAATTTTTCTGTCATACTCTTACCCCATTTCACATCTACTCTCCTCTTTGTCTCTTGTATCTTATGTTTTACTTCTCTTTTCTTTGTATCTCTCATATAGTTCTCTCGCCCCATTTTGTAACCAATCTGTGAATGCTTGCTTTTTTTCTTCTACAACCTTCTTTACTTCATCATCCCACAACTCACTACCCTTCCTTCTATTTCCTTCTGTTCTCCTTGTTCCACACACCATCTTTGCACACCTTGTGATTCCTTGCTTGAACAATCCCCATTCCTCCTCCACTCCTAGTTCTATTCTATCATTCACTTCCACTCATCTCTCAGCTTCTTGTACTCCTCCTTTTCTTTCTCATTTAAGCAGTTCACTCTAAGCACCTTCCTACCTTTTGACCTTTTCCTCTTTCTCCATCTATCCTCCACTCTCAACTTACCTTCCACCAAAAAATGATCTGATATTCCCCCACTCTCTCCCCTTAGAACATGTATATCCTTAATTCTTTCTATTATACTCCTATCCACCACTTCATAGTCCATTAACGGTGTATCTACCACCCTTCCATCCACCACCCTCTCCCATGTGTACTTATGCTTGGGTTTCTTCCTAAACAATGTATTTGCTATCATCAACTCTCTAGACACATCTCCACCATCAACTCTCCACTATGATTTTTCCTGGAACTCCACACTTACCAACCACTCCGTCTATTTGCTCATTTCCTATCCTAGCATTAAGGTCTCCCAGTACCACTACATTGATATTTCTCCCTAATCCCTCTATGCACTCATTTAAATCTACCCAAAAAGCCTCCCTTTCCTCCACACTCATCTCACTACCAGGCCCATATGCACTTACAAAAACTCACATCTCCCTTCCCAGTTTCAACTTCATCCACTTAAACCTTGAAGAAACTTTCTTCCACTCCACTACACACTTACCTATTTCTTCATTTACCAGTATAGCCACCCCTTCTCTCCCTCGTCCTCTCTTCAGTCCTGAGATCCTCCCAACTGCACTCCCAAGCTCAAACTCGCCCCTCCCTTTCAACTTAATTTCACTCAATGCCAACACATCCAACTTTCTATCAACACAACACATTCATAGTATGAACTATGATATTCTATTTCTGATTCGTTTAGTATATAGTGCAATACAATACATTACAATGCGATGCAATAAACCGCAGGTGTGAACAAGACCTTAATCCGAAATGAAACGAGTGCCTCAATCAGGGTAATAGGATTACTCCGTTCAGCACGATACCATACGTTAACTCGTTACAACCGAGTAAAATCGCCTGGCGTCAGACAGAACAAAAACGCAAGTGAATAGGAGTGAAGGGAGTGAAAAGTATAGGCCCTGCACACACTAGCGGTTTGAACCACGCGGAAACCGCGGTGGTACCGCATAGTCAAGGAAAAATTATGCGGTTGTGTGTGAATGTCTGCACTGACTTACATTGTAATTCAATCGCGGCAGTTGAAACCGCTATTGTGAATAGGGCTTTATTTCCAGTGGATTCTGCGAAGATCAAGGAGTCGATGCCGGACTCGTGGGGTCCCGGTCGACGATGATTCTATTCAGTCAGCTGACCTCTTCACTGAGGTGACGTCACGTTTGTGCTTTTTGTTTTGCTTGACGTCAGGTGATTGTATTAAAGGGTAGGTTTGTTCCTGAGGCGAATGGAATTGTGTGGCTGTAACAAAATATCTTTGAGAAATCACTAGCAAAGAAGTCCTCCCCTCCAAAAAAAAAAAAAAAAAAAAGAGGAAAGAATAAAAAAAAAAGAAAATACCACTGTGAAGATGCCAGTGAGGGAAAAAATGAAATAAGATAAGAAATGAAATGGGTGAATTAATATGAAAAGGAATAGATAAATTTGATATAAATAAAGTAAATCAATAAAAAAAATATAAGTAAACAAGTGAACGATGAGAATACGATAAACTAAATATATAATAAAGCAAAGCCACATAAAATACATCAAGATAAGACAAAACAATTACCTTAACAAAGAGGTTCACCATTCCATCACATCGATCAAGGTCCACCATATACTCCCTCATCTTGGACTCGGATTGTCGAGGACGAGCCCCTCGAGACGAGATCGACGTGGCTGGTCCTCTGATTTCCCGATAAGATCGACAACACCGCCATTAGGGTCGATCGGTCGGTCAGTTGGTCGGTCGGTCTGT
Organism: Oratosquilla oratoria; assembly: GCF_046742065.1. Lineage (NCBI taxonomy): Eukaryota > Metazoa > Arthropoda > Malacostraca > Stomatopoda > Squillidae > Oratosquilla > Oratosquilla oratoria. Next base: position 407,581 of record NW_027467714.1, read on the forward strand.
TAGTCAGGGATGCGCCCTACCATTGCAACATGCCCCGACACGCACGCGGGGAGGGGGTAAGGTAGGGGGGGGGATATGGGGGAGAGGGGTTGAGGAGGAAGGTGTATGGAGGAGAGCGGGGTATGGGCGTTGAGGAGGAGGGTATTAGGGGGTGGGGCTAAAGGGGAGTGGTGTTAAGGGGGAGGTTAGAGGGGTGGGGTTAAGGTGGAGGGTGTTAGGGGGAGTGGGGTTAAGTGGGAGGGTGCTAGGTGGGAGTGGGGTTAAGGAGAGTGTGTTAGGGGAGAGTGGGGTTAAGGTGGAGGGTGTTAGGAGGAGTGGCGTTAAGTGGGAGTGAGTTAGGGGGAGAGTGGGGTTAAGGAGAGGGTGTTAGGGGAGAATGGGGTTAAGTGGGAGGGTGTTATGGGGGGAGTAGGGTTAAGAGGGAGAGTGAAGTAAAGGGGAAAGGGGTTATGGGAAAGGATGGGAGTTATGAGAGAGGAGGAGGAGGAGGAGGATGAGGAGGAGGAGGAGGAAGAGGAGGAGGAGGAGGTGTTATGTTTTTTTTCGTTAATACCTCTTCATCGTCTATGGCGATCCTTCCTTCCTTACACAGTAGGTGGCGAGGCAGGCGGGAGAGATTCTCTATTTCTCTACCTCTGTCTCTCTTTCTCTTTCTCTCTCTCTCTCTCTCTCTCTTCTCTCTCTCCTTTCTTTTATCTCTCTCTCTCTCCTCTCTCTCTCCTTTCTTTTATCTCTCTCTCTCTCTCTCGTCTCTCTCTTTCTCTCTCTCTCTCTCTCTCTCTCTCTCTCTCTCTCTCTCTCTCTATCACTCTCATTCTCTTTCTCCCTCTCAATCTTTTTCTCCTTTTCTATCTCCCTCTCTCTCTCTCTCTCTCTCTCTCTCTCTCTCTCTCTCTCTCTCTCTCTCTCTCTCTCTCTCTCTCTCTCTCTCTCTCTCTCTCTCTCTCTATCACTCTCATTCTCTTTCTCCCTCTCAATCTTTTTCTCCTTTTCTATCTCCCTCTCTCTCTCTCTCCTCTCACTCTTTCTCTTTCTTTCTCTTTCTTTACTCCTCTCATTCTTTCTCTTTTTTTATCCCTCTCATTCTTTCTCTCTTTCTTTTTTCTCTCTCTTCTCTCTCTCTTCTCTCTCTCTCTCTCTCTCTCTTTTTCTTTCTTTCTCTTTCTCTCTCCTTTCTGTCTCATTTTCCCTCTCTCCCTTTCTCTCAATTCACTCAGAACTCCAATCCAGCCCTAAAACCAAAGGAGGAGCCTCTCAGACTGATTGAAATGGACTGGTGGCAGCAACTGCATATCATATTAAACTCTCACTACTTATGAGTCAAGATAGACTCAGTTTATGGTAACTATACCACATATGTGGTGTCATCGGAGGCGTGCTCACTGGCCTCGCATTTGCTTAGTTGTAGGTTCGAATCTCGCACTTGCCTCCAAGTCATAGCAGTGGACGTGTGTTTCCTGCCCCCAAGTCCCCTAAAGCGCATAATAGGGTAAATGCGACGGCTTTGGTTGCAGCTACTCAGCGTCTCCTGGCGTAGATTCCTCACCATTTAACTTTATGGAGTCTATTTGGTTCATACTTCCTCGAAATTAATTTTTCATTTATCTATTCATCTATTCTTTATTTAGTCATTTATTTTTCTGTTCATTTTGTTTATTTTTTATTTATTTTATTTATTTATTTATTTATTTATTTATTTTATTATTATTATGATTTCTTTACCTATTTTATTATTAGCATTATTTATTCATTTATTTATTTATTTATTGCTACTGCTAAGTAAATGGGCTACAATTCTCATACCATTTTACACCCGGCGCAGTCACATAATATTTTTTTCTGGTTGCGGTTCATATGTGAAGGAAAAGGACTTGGTGCAAGGTATGCACACACACACACACACACACACACACACACACACACACACACACACACACACACACACACACACACACACACACACACACACACACACACACACACACACACACACACACACACACACACACACACACACACACACACACACACACACTCGGTGGCGCAGTTGGTAGAACGATGAACTACTAGCATGGTGGTGCGCGTAGTGCTTGGTTCGAATCCTGCCCAGGGCCGAAATTAATTTCGGTACAACTGCGCTTCGGGTCGTTACTCTGACTCTCGTGGGCGGGGAGTTGGGGGTGTGTGTGTGTGAAAGGTCATAGCATTACCCATAGATCGGACCTACGAGCTCTGAGCTCTCTTCCAGGAGGGAAATAGCTGTCGATCACGAGTCGAACACGTGATCCAAAAGACCAAGACCAAGTGAATACACACACACACACACACACACACACACACACACACACACACACACGTTAGTCAAGGAGTTGTGACCTTGTTGCCCCGGTGTGTGGTGTGTGAGTGGTCTCAGACCTACCCAGAGATCGGCATATAATGAGCTCTGAGCTCACTGCCGTAGGGTGGTGTCTGGCTGTCTCGACAGAGACTGCAGCAGATCTGAGGTGAATACACACACACACACGACTAGGTGGCGCGGTTAGTAGAGTCCCCGACTGTCACTACAGCGATCCGGGTTCGAATCGTGCCCAGGGCTGAAATAATTTCAGTATCGCTGCGCTTCGAGTCGTTACTCCAACTCTCGTGGGCGGGGAGTTGGGTGTGTGTGTGCGTGTAAGGTCATAGCATTACCCATAGATGGGTCATACGAGCTCTGAGCTCTTTTCCGGGAGGGAAATAGCTGTCGGTCAGGAGTCCAACACGTGATTCAAAGACCAAGGTGAATACACACACACACACACACACACACACACACACACACACACACACACACACACACACACACACACACACACACACACACACACACACACACACACACACACACACACACACACACACACACACACACACACACACAAGCTCATTCTGATGTTGAAGGAGCTTCACCGCATCTGACATGACCTAAACATCTGTTGAACAAACATAGGTTAACTCAATACTTGAGTGTCGAAGATGAGGGGCGTTGGGCGTTGCTGTACCAGTAACCTGTGGGAATGAGGCATGGATGTGCGTCCGCCACGTCAAGACCTTAGGCGAGGTCCTTGTAATACAGTGTACAATATGGACAATAAATATACCGTACATTGTACATTGAACTTTGATTAGCCCCAGTAGCCATCTTGTTATTTAGCTACCAAGGGTTCATAGGGGATTAAGCAGGGTAATTTTGTCAATAGTAACCTGCGCTTCTATTCATGGAGACCGCGTCACTTCGAAGAGTTACGGATAGTGAACGTTGATATATTATTTATTCATACACAAGCACCCGGACCTGGCTTCGCCAGGTGTGCTTGGCCTACGGCGTATTCGCGCCCTGCCCTACGGGCAGTTTTAATGTACCAAAATGGGAAAATAAAAGAGTAACAATAAATTCCATAATTTTATTTAGACCTACTACGATTTTGTACATGAAAAATACATTAAACACATAAGTGAAAATTCAAATCTTTCTTCTCTTTCTAACAATGTCCCTCAGTGAAAGGTCTTTAGAATAATCCACTGTGTAAATTTCTTCGGGCATAATCATGGCTACGGCTTCTTCTTCTGTCTTACTGAAAATTGATCTTGGAATGCACACGATGGATTGATCAGGTTCTTCCCCTATTTGCGAAGGAGTCTTCAAAATCTCCCGAAGGAGTCTTCAGTCTCCAAAAGGAGTCGTCAAAGTCTACTGACGTTGTCGTCAAATTCTCCCCTCGTCTCTCTCTCTGTTTCTCTTTCTCGTTAGGTCAATCATAAAGGCAATAAAATTTCGGAAGGTGGTCATAAAAACGCCAGGAAATTTTCAAAACTGAAAAACTTTATTTATGTATATAGATTCTCTTGGCAATATTTCGTAAAGATTCTCTTAGCAATATTTCGTAAAGATTCTCTTGGTAATATTTCGTAAAGATTCTCTTGTTAACATTTGGTAAAGATTCTCTTGGCAATATTTCGTAAATATTTTCTCATTAATATTTCGTAAAGATTCTTTTGTCAGAATTCCGTAAAGATTCTCTTTTTCTTGTTAGCACCACTTTCTTTTTCCATGGTAATATTAGTGTTTCCGGTGATGACTCATTTCCGGGTTGGGCCTTGCGTAGGAGGTTGGAAGGTTTAGAGAGAAATATTTCTTTATGTTAGTGGAGTGGAGATTCTCTTGGCAATATTTCGTAAAGATTCTCTTAGCAATATTTCGTAAAGATTCTCTTGGTAATATTTCGTAAGGATTCTCTTGTTAACATTTGGTAAAGATTCTCTTGGCAATATTTCGTAAATATTTTCTCATTAATATTTTGTAAAGATTCTTTTGTCAGAATTCCGTAAAGATTCTCTTTTTCTTGTTAGCACCACTTTCTTTTTCCATGGTAATATCAGTGTTTCAGGTGATGACTCATTTCCGGGTTGGGCCTTGCGTAGGAGATTGGAAGGTTTAGAGAGAAATATTTCTTTATGTTAGTGGAGTGGAGATTCTCTTGGCAATATTTCGTAAAGATTCTCTTAGCAATATTTCGTAAAGATTCTCTTGGTAATATTTCGTAAAGATTCTCTTGTTAACATTTGGTAAAGATTCTCTTGGCAATATTTCGTAAATATTTTCTCATTAATATTTCGTAAAGATTCTTTTGTCAGAATTCCGTAATTCCGTTTTTATGTATATAGATTCTCTTGGCAATATTTCGTAAAGATTCTCTTGGCGTTATTTCGTAAAGATTCTCTTGGTAATATTTCGTGAAGATTCTCTGAGTCTGAGTAAGATGTGTCCCCGGGAGTTAGTGTTTCCGGTGATGACTCATTTCCGGAGTAGGAGGTTGGAAGGTTTAGAGAGAAATATTTTTTTATGTATATACTGTAGATAGATTTATTATTATTATTTTTATTTATTTATCTATTTATTATTATTATTATTTTTTTTGTGGAGATTAGTTTCCGATCGTAAAAGTATAGTACGTGTCTCTGGTCCGTAGGAATGTCACTTAATGAATACATTAAACTTACACAGCCAATACCTCATTCAGCTTCTAAGTGCCCAAGAGAGGGGAGACCACGTATGGGGTATTGAGTGGGTATTTTATGTAGGGGGGGGGGGGTCGCCGGTTCATTACCTTCAGGCTGGGAAACGCTACTCACCTCCACCTCTGTGTCATTCAATCGCTCCCCCCCCCCACCACTAATTATGACTCCTTTCTTCTTCTTCTCCGTCTTCTTCTTCCTCGTTTTCGTCTTCTTTTTCTTCGTCTTTTTTCTTCCTTGTCCTCTTCCTTGTCTTCTTCTTCTTTTTCTTCTTCTTCGTCTTCTTCCTCTTTTTTCTCTTCTTCCTCTTCTTCTTGTTTTTTTTTACCTCGTTTTGGACCAAAAGGTCACTTTTCATCGTAACTCTGTAATTCAAATCAAAGTGGGGTATAGTATAGCGCTGGCAGATTGTTTGTGCCTTCTTGCAAATGACATGATTCTTATCATCCTTTTAACCCTCTAAGAACACAAATCCATTTATAACATTTAATAGATAATATTATGGCTGCTGCTAAACGCTTTTATTCAGCTAAGGAAGACCTACAGTCACGAAAACCTAAGAAGCGTTTCCCTAAACAGAACAGAATCGTCTGACACAAGAAAGAACAAAAACCCTAAAGAGAATTCAAGCCCATTTGAATGGGATCCAAAGCCATTCGAACAGGATTCAATCCAGTTTATGGAGATGCTCTAATCTACGGTGTTTATTGAATCTATTCTATCCTGGGGCTCCTCCGGGATGAATAGAATCGTACAACGCTTGGTGGGCCGCGACCCTTTATGGGTCAAATTCCGATACAAAAGAGATTGGAGGGAAAGCGATCTGATTCTCCTACTTAATAGCCAGAGGGGCTTCTTCGGCTGCTCTGGCTCCGGCTTGGGCTCCATCAAGACTACGCTCTGCTTCCGCTCCTCGACCCCCTCCCCCTCCCCCTCCCCCTCTCTTCCCCTACCTCTCCCTCCTCCTATGCTTCTTTGTCTCTCTGTCCGTTACTCTCTCTCTCTCTCTCTCTCTCTCTCTCTCTCTCTCTCTCTCTCTCTCTCTCTCTCTCTCTCCATCTATCTATCTATCTATCTATCTATCTCTCTCTATCCCTCCCCCTCTCCTTACTCTCCCACCTCCTTCCCTCTCCTTCTTCTCCCTCCCCTTCCTTACTTTCCCTCCACCCCCTTTCTTATTCTCTCCCATCTCCTCCTCTCTCCCTTCTTTTTCCTCTCTCTCCCCTACCCCCCTCTTTTCTATCTCCTTCTCATCCATTCTCTCTTTCCTTCTCAGTCCTTCTTCTCTCCTTTCTCCAGCACATATCTTCCTCACCCTCAAAATTGCTCTCCAGACTTAGTCGTTCTTCACCGCCATCTCTCCTCCAATTTCTTGGCCCCTTTCTCTCTCTCTCTCTCTCTCTCTCTCTCTCTCTCTCTCTCTCTCTCTCTCTCTCTCTCTCTCTCTCTCTCTCTCTCTCTCTCTCTCTCTCTCTCTCTCTCTCTCTCTCTCTCTCTCTCTCTCTCTCTCTCTCTCTCTCTCTCTCTCTCTCTCTCTCTCTCTCTCTCTCTCTCTCTCTCTCTCTCTCTCTCTCTCTCTCTCTCTCTCTCTCTCTCTCTCTCTCTCTCTCTCTCTCTCTCTCTCTCTCTCATCAGCACCTTTCATACCCCTATTTCCTATGTGCCATAGTTCTGTTCTTTGTCTCCCTTTCTCCTTCTTCTTCTCCTCCTCCTCCTCCTCCTCCTCTTCCTCCTACTCCTCCTCCTTCTTCTTCTCGCCCCTCTTCTTTGTCCTTCCCTTTCTCTGTGCATCACGTTCTCTTCTCTCTTGTTTGTGGCTCTCTGGGAGGGAGTCGCTCTTCGGATCCCTCTCGGATGCGTCCTCCAGGCGTCCTACGAGGAGGAGGAAGGGAGGTAGGGAGAATAAGGAAGAAGAGGAGGAGGAGGAAGAAGGGGAGAAGGGGAAAGGGGAAGGGCAGTAGAGAGGAGGAGAAGTAGGGGAAGAGGAGGAGGAAGAGGAGAAATAGGGAAGAGAAAGGGTAAGAATGGGGGAAGTAGGGAAGAGGAGAAGAAAAAGTAGGGAAGACGAGGAATAGAAGTGGGAAGTTACGTTGAGTCACATGGACAAACGAACAGCAACAGACCTGTGTTCCCCTTTCACCATTTCGTTGTCGTCTCTATGTGCCGTCTGTCTTTTGTGCTTTTAACTTATATTTTTCTTTCACCGCTGTCTTCGTTATGTATGATCAGTCACTCACTACTTTTATCTGTAGGAAGGCCCTGTGCTTCTGATCATCCGACTTAGTCAAGTACACTTACTATTATCTTGTATAGGAGAGGGGAATTGAACGAAGCTTAATATTTCTTTCCTTTCTTATCGAATATT
>NW_027467714.1:417500-422500 GCF_046742065.1 Oratosquilla oratoria
ACCTTCAGCTATGTAAGGGAAGTCGTCTTTTCGAGTGCTTCATGGCAATATTCTGCACTTTTTCGGCAGTATTAGCCTCTCGGTGGGGGGGGTATCATGGGAGACCACCCCACTCATTGTCGTCATGCTGGCCGGGGGTGGGTCTCTTTGGAGGAGGTACTGGGCTGGCGGCGGCGGTGGTCTTGAATGACCTGGAGGAGGAACTGGCGCTGTTCCTCGTCCTTCGTCAGGCGAAGATTGAATGCTTGCATCAGCACCACCCCTCGCTCCGCCGTGTCGTTGGCCACACTCATTCCTTGTATGAGGCGGCAGGCGTCACCGAACGTCTTCTCCTCTTCGCACTTCCGTGGATTTGTGGAAAGGAAGTCCGGCAAGATACCGAGAATATCCAGGAGGCGTCGAGATCTCTTAGAGGAAAACGAAGACAGTGTTGCCGTTGTTACACTTTCTTCTGGAATGTTGATTCGTTTGGGGGCTTTCTCTGCTCCTTCTCGGTGCAGGATGGCTTGGGCAACGGCTTGTTTGGTAGAGGGAGAGAGCCGCGGGTCGAAGAGGGACAGGTCGATCAGGTGTTCACTCAGATACCAGAAATGACGACTCAGTACCTTGAAGCATGCCTTTCCAAGAGAGAATCATGGTATTCCAGGTGGTCCTTTCCGAGTTGGAGATCATTGGCTGGGGCGTAGGTGGGGAGCGTGGACTCGAACCAGCGGATGACGTAGACCTCAGAGATGAAGAAGGAGAAGCGCTTGAGGCCTGCGATCTCCCCCGGCGTGACCAAGCTGGTGATGTGCTCTCTGAACAGCAACATCTTCAGGGAGCAGAATATGCGTGCTATCCACCGCGCTCGGTGGAGAGCACCAGGGCGCGGGATCGTCATCTTGGGAAGATCACCTTCAAAGAGGGCGATAGTGAGTTCCGCCAGTTCCCTGTAGTCATCTCGGGTCTGCTTCTGGATCATGACGGGGTTCAGGGATTCGATGATGGCTTCCCTCTTGGCACTCAAGGTCTCGGGGAGGTCGGAAAGAGGCTGGATTGCCGAACGATCGATGAACTGCCAGTACTCCTTGATTCACGAAAAGACGTTGATCTGAGGTCCAGAAGAGGGTCTCAAGCACGAGGCAAAAGCCTTTTCAACTAGAAGTTCATGCACGTGGTGACGGCAGGCAAACGAGAATAGGGGCTGCTCCATCTTTTCCTGCAGTAAGGTGCAGGCTCCTTTGATATCACCAATGGTGGTGTCGAAGCACACCCCTATGACGCGAACACTAATTCCCCAGTCTTCCAGACACTCAAAGACAGCTGTGGCGGCAGCCTCGCCCGTCCCAGCACGCAGCTTTGGAACACCCATGAGTTTCTCCACACCTTTACCTGTGACAATGATGGCGAGCCGGTCGGCCCGAGATCCGTTGTCTTGAGAGGCGATGTTACCATCCTAGTGGACGGTGAGGGGAGTCTGCAGACTGAATGTCTCCTTGATTTCTCCCACCAGCGACGCCCGGTACTTGGCTCTTGCCTTTCGGATGGACTCCGGGTTGAGGACGAGTTCCTGGGGATCATGGCTCAATCTACTTGCCGTTGCGGCTACGATTCGAAGAGCTTGACGGCTGCTGACCCCCGTCCGATCCAGCGCGTCCACTAGATCAGGGGACATGACCGTCTTGGTCCACCGCATTTTCGCTTGCTTGGGCGGTGAGGCTCCGTCACCAGATGAGGAGGTCGAGGAAGGACGGACTGCACTGGAGGATGCGGACAAGGAAGACTCCAATTCCACGGTCTCTTCTGCCATCGGCGACCGTTCCGCATCCACCACGTGCAGCAGTTCTCTCTCGTCGACGGACACCAGCTTCCAATTTCTTGTCATGCCTCGCCATGGAACCCTGTCTCCCCTTCTCCCGCTGCACCATGAGGAAGTCCTTGTCCTCCTTGATGGTCATCAGGGCAAGCGCATCAACGTGGGTGATGTCCAGAAGGTCTGGGAGACTTTCTTCAAATGTCTTCTGCTTCTCTCGGGGCTTGACTCCTGTATTCCTCTTGCTCTCCTGCAGAACCTTCCACTCTTCAAAGAGGGAAACGATCTTTCTCCTGATGCTCGTTTCTGCCATCACCGGAATCCGGGGTCTGAGCCAGAAGTCCAAAACTTCCTTGGCCACCTCCACAGCGCTGTCAGGAACGGTTTTCTTTTGATCCTTGTGATAGAATAAAAAGCGGCGGAGGGCATCTCCTTGGCTTGGGAGCTTGGCACCTGTTATACACTCGATGCTATGTCCTACTAACCAAATCTCACTCTTTTTTTTCGGGTAGCCATGACCTGTGGGAAGAGATAGAAAACTTTAAAGTCATCACGACACCACAAAATATTAACCAATCCTCCTTAAACTCAGCACATAATAGTGTCTCAACATAATGCAGAATTTCACCAAAGTAGGTGAAAAAAATACAACTTTCAAAACTTGCCTTAGATGGCTATTGGCACTCTAATACACACACACACACACACACACACACACACACACACACACACACACACACACACACACACACACACACACACACACACACACACACACACACACACACACACACACACACACATATATATACATATATATATATATATATATATATATATATAATATATATATATATATATATATATATATATATATATATATACACGGGGGGTAAATTCCGACTGTCACCTCCAAGTGGGGCCCCCTGGGTAACGCAAACGAAAGCGGTGGACTGCGACAGGCCTAGCAAGCCGGCAGTTATCTATACTCTGCTCGAGAAACTCACGCTACGCCTCGGAATCAGGTAGACCAAACGGAGACGACTAGGACCGATAATGGACATGTGCTCGGAAAAACTCTTCTGCTGGGAACTATAACCTGTGCAACCCTGAAGGATAAGGAGGAGGAGGTTGTTGAGATGATGAAAAGGAGGAAACTTGATGTATTGGGTCTGGCAGAGACTAGAATTAGAGGAGAAGGTAGGAAGATTGTACATGGCGATTACACTCTTGTATGGAAAGGAAAGGATGATGCTCGACATGGGGTGGGAATACTTATTAGCCCAGACCTTGCTAAAGATATAGAGAGAATTCACTATATAAGTGAAAGAATAATAGGATGCGTATTAAGGATGAGGGAAGAGAAAATAGGGCTTATACAAATATACGCACCGCAGAGTGGAGGAACAACAGAAGAAAAAGAACACTTCTACGAGATGCTACAGGCTACTATTGATCTCTTTAATGAAAGATTGAAAATATTTGTAATAGGAGATTGGAATGGACACGTCGGAGTAGACAGGGTAGGATATGAAGATGTCATTGGAGCCTTTGGTGTAGGAGACGGAAATGCAGATGGAGAGAGGGTTTTGGATTTTTGTACCCTCAATAATTTGAAAATAATGAACACCTTTTTTTCAACACAATGAGTCGCATAAGTGGACTTGGTATGGATGGATCTTTTGATTTCAAGAGTCCATCACTCATTAACAAGCTATATAAATCGTTAGTTCGTCCACATTTGGAATATGCTGTTTCCGTATGGTCACCGAATCTCATTAAAGACATTGACAGACTGGAAAAAGTACAACGGCGAGTCACAAAACTGATTCCAAATATCAAAAATAAATCATACGAAAATCGACTAAAACATATGAATCTGTTTTCCCTAAAAAAGCGTAGACTCAGAGGTGACTTGATACAGGTCTTTAAGATTCTAAAGGGAATTGACATCAAAAGTGACAAAATTTTCACATTGAATGAGAATCAGACAAGAAACAATGGTCTCAAACTGTCCGGAAATAGATTCAATTTGGAAGTAGGTAGAAACAACTTTGCCAACCGTGTAGTAAATGAATGGAATAAACTTCCTGCACAGGTAGTGCAATGTAGTTCAGTTCGAAGCTTTAAGAATCATTTAGATAAACACCTAAGCAAGATGCTGTAATGATTATAATTTATTTTATATTATTTGTTTTTGTTTTGTTATAATTTGTCTGTCTGATTTTCATTTATTATTAGTTATATGTCAATCTATTATTATTTACTATTTACCTGTTTGTTTATTATTTAACTATACCTATGCATTTATTTATGTATTTTATTTGTTATTTACATTATTATAGTTTTTATTTATCATTTTATTATTATTATTATTTTTTTTCGCATCCGACCTAGATATGGACCAAAAGGTCTCCTGTCGGCATGCTCCTTTGTAATCCTTTGTAATACGTATGCAGATCAATGATAGATCTTATAGTCTGCAATGATAAAAGAAATATATCAAATGTAAAGAGCATTCCCTCGGAGTCATTGGATGCTGACCACAGGCTAGTGGTGGCCAAACTAACTTTCAAGAAATTAAGATCAAGGCCGCCCCCAAAAAGAAGAAGACTCAATCTGGTCAAGCTAAAAGAGGGTGAGATTAAGCAGAGGCTGAACGGAAAAATCGCAGATGAGGTGACAGTACAGAATGATCAAGCTGTTAAACATATGTGGAACTATCTTAAAGACAAGTTGACTAATATTGCAGAAGAAACTATTGGAGTGAAGTATGTTGGGGGAAAAGAAAGAAACAGACCCCTTGGTGGACTGAAGAGGTGAGGGAAGCAGTGAAACAAAAGATGAAGACTTTTCGCACATGGATGAAAAGAAGAACAAGGGAAAACAGATTAATGTACGAAAGTGCAAGGAAAGAGGCTGAAAGGGTAAAGAAAATAGCAAAGAGAAAATTTTGGGACCAATTAGGAGAACAGTTAGAAGATGATTTTACTACTGGAAGGAAATTACTTTATAGTTGAGCAAAAAGCTATCGTAAAGGAAGCAGGGAAACTTGTTCAACCATTAAAGATAGGGAGGGTAACATCCTGACAAACCCTGCTGTTATAGACAATAGATGGAGAGAGTATTTTAGTGAGTTGTTGAATGTTAATGAGGACGAGGTGGTTGACCATTGGGAGATGGGAGAAGTGAGAAATGATGAGAGTTT
>NW_027467714.1:427500-435000 GCF_046742065.1 Oratosquilla oratoria
ATAAAATTGGTGAAGAAGAGGTAAAAAAAGTAAACTCGGAAAAAGACCTAGGAGTGATGATCAGCAAAGACATGACGCTGGATAAGAGGAGAAAATGTGGTGATTCCGATATTGTTTTGTTAATGGAACTATTTATACGAGCTTCAATCATGGGGACATGTTTATCCCAAGAAGGATGAAGATCAGAAGCAAGGTGTCTAAGAACATTGAGAATCTTTCTATTCTGGCGTTGAACTAAGCCATTTGAACTAGGGTGATAAGTAGTAGTGTTGCGTTTTTTTTTTTATTTGAAAGTAATTACAAATGTGCGAAAGAATCTCATTATTGAATTCAGTCCCGTTGTCAGAAATAAGATTTTTGGGTGTAGTATAGGTGCACATGAGTTTGTCAATAAGGGTCTTTGCTATGTGTTGTGCTGTCTGGTCTGGTAGGAAAGAAAAATACGGACTCGTGAAAATGATTGACACAGACAAAGAGGTATTGGTTTCCGGTATGTGTATGTGGTAACAGCGACTAGGGCAAATGTTTTACAAGGGGTAGGGTAAATTATAATTGGAACATGACCGCTGATATGGCCTTTGTGAATAGCGAAAGGGTGACAAGCGTCAATGTAGGCATGTACTGTATATCATTCCTCATGTATAACAAAAAATAGTGAAATCTGGCTTGTGTAACGCATTTCTCCTTGCCATGGTGGGCAGCAATGGGTGAATCGTGTATAAGTTGTAAAACGTCTGGAATGAAATCCGTAGGAACTACAAGTTGAAACACTGATCTGTTAAATTCTTGTTTGTTCGTTAGTGTTGTTTTGTGGTACAGAATGTCACCAACTAACGTGTAATTGTCGAGATCGGGAAGAAAGTTTTCTGTGTCAGTTGTATCTCCAGATTCGAGGAAGTATATGACACGTTTCCAAAAAGGGTCTGATCTCTGAGCTGTGACAACACGCGCTTGAGTAAGAGCTACTGAAATTGAATTCTGAGTGATGGTTAAAATATGGCGAATGAGAGCGTCTGCAACTAGGTTCGCTTTTCCTTGAAGAAAATGAAAGGTGGGCATGAACTCTTGTATGATAAGAAACCGGCGGGCAAGTTTTACAGAAAGATTTTTTCCTTTGAAGAGGTATAAGATTGGTTGATGGTCTATATATGTGTGTATTTTGTAACCAAGGATGATCTCTGAAATGTTTGAGTGCGTATGCAACTGCTAAAACTTCTATTTTTGTGACTGAGTAATTTCGCTCGTGTTTGTTGAGTGTGCGACTCGCATAGGCAATTGGTCAGAGTTTTGTACCGTGTTTTTGCATGAGGACTGCGTGAAGTCCTGTGTAGAACGCATCAATGTAGATTGTGAAAGGAAGCTTGTGGTTCGGGAAAGCAAGGACAGGTGCCATGGTTAAGGCTTTCTTTAAGTCATTAAAGGCTTTCTCTTGGTCAGGTGTCCAAATGAAGGATGTGTCCTTCTCAAGTAGTGAAGTTAATGGTTATGCTATACTAGCGTAACCTTGCATGTAACGTCTGTAAAATACTGATAGACAAAGGAATGAATGTATGTGTTCAGCAGAAGTAGGGCGTGGAAAATCAATGATTGCCTTGATCTTGTCCTGCGAGGTTAAAATTCCTTGTGAATTAAGGACATACCACAAGAGGCGTATATATTTCTAAAGGAAGGGACACTTCCTAAGCTTCAGTTTGAGACCTGTTTTTGCTAGTCGTGAGAAGACAGTGTGTAGGGTGTGTAGATGTTCGCTAACGGATTTGGAAGCGATGATCACGTCATTGAGGTACATGAACACTGAATGACCTATAAGACCTACAAGTACTGTGTGCACAAGTAGTGTGAACACTGAAGGAGCTGCAATGAGACCCATGGTTAGTCATTTGAAGTGATAATGAACTGTGGGTGTGCTAAAGGCTGTCAGAGGCCTAGACACTGGAGTAAGGGGGGTCTGGAATTATCCCGACATAAGGTCCAAGGTCGTGAACACTACGTTGTTTTTATCGACGGAGTGCAAGATGTCTTGTAATACAGGAACGGGGTGTCTATCTGGTATGGTTAGCTTATTTAACTCTCTGAAGTCTACTACAGGGGGGAAGGAACCATCATGTTAAGAGACAACAAAGAGGGGGAATTCCATTTGCTGATGGATAGTTTAATCATGTATTGCTCAATCATGTCTTGGATGAGGTTATCTACAAGCATACGTTTGCTGTGTGGTAATCTGTATGCGGGGATGTAACGCGGTTTAGAGTTCTCACGAAGGAATATATGATGCTGAATGAGATTAGTGACTCCAAGGGGTTTACCTGGAGTGGCAATGTTCTGAACTTGATGCAAAGTGCAAGCAAGTCTGGCTTGCACATCAGGGAAGACTGTGGGGTTGAAATGTGATGCATCAATGGGATCCTGTATTGTGGGCACGTCGGAAATTGTGGCACAAACTTGAGAAGTGGGGAATTTGTCATCCATATCTTTGATGCGTGAAGGATATACTTCGAAATCGCAAATATAAGTACCAAATGTGAGATGGAGAGGTACGTTAGTGTCATTGGCAATTAAAATGCAAGTATGACCTTTCTTTGACGTAGAGCTGATGGCTGAAAGCAGGGAAATGCCATTGACACGGCAAGTTTCTGGCATACAGAGTACATCAGTGTCTTGTGCTTGGAAAACTCGTATGTGTATCTTTGTATACTCACGAGGGAACAGCGTCTTTGGGCTTATAAGTACTGCTTGAGTGTGTTTGAATATAGATAACATTTCAGAGGCTGAGGTTGATTTGTTGTTAAATTCCTCTAAGAGGGTCAAGAAGGTGTCCCCAGGTAGTGAAAAGTCAACGGTATTTGCTGGGTGTTTTGCCCTGAGTTTTGCTGATTTAGACACGTGAGAGGAGTTAGTGTGTCTGTTACGTTTCGAACGCAAGTCCACAGTTGTTATTAAAATAGCAGAGTTAGAGTCGTGGGAAGGTATTTGGGTGGCGGTGACATTTGTGATAGCAGCTGGTGCATCCTCGTGTGATGAAGCAGAGTGAATTCGAATGGGGGAGCTAGAATTAAATGACGAGGAATCGTGTTCTGCCTGCTCGGCCACGTTGATGTGGTTGACTTTGTGTGAAGTTGCTGATAGCAATGCAGGGAGGAAATGGTTTGTATAAATGGCGCCATTTTGAGTATCATCAATGCTAAGCCTATGAGGATATCAGCAGAAAAGTAAACATCAACTACATAGGTAGTAACTAGAATGGGTGGGCACTCATCTTTGAAGTTAATGTCTAGGGATATTTTACCAATGATAGGGAATAGTACGCCCTCTACATTGCAAAGGCTGAAGTCGAAGGTTTCCAAAAATGGTGACACGTTTTGTTTCAGTGCAGAATTTGTGGAAACTGTGTAATGACATGATGTTAACTGGGGAACCCGCGTCGAGAAAGAATGTCACTTTGGTGTTCCTAGACGTGGTATTGGAAGTTAAGGAATGGGAAGACCTGTTTGGGACAGCCAGGATATGTACTGGTAGAGTTGATGATTGAATATATGGGTATGGAGTGACTGTCCTTGGTGTACACTGAGTCTTTGTATTCTGTAGTCACAAAGGAGATGTGTTACGCGAATGCCTTGCAGGATATGTGTTACGTGAATGCCTAGCATGAGATATATTACGTGAATGTCTAGCAGGAGAGCGATTTGGAGATTCTTGTCTGTGTTGCCTTCGTGCTAGCAGCACACGGCAACGATCACTAGTGTGAAAAAATGTACCGGGATGATCGCAGTGTCTGTTTGGTTGTTAAGTGGTATCTATGGTAAGACCTGTTAACGAGATGTCCTTGTTTGTGGTAGTATATACAAAACCTTTGTGTCCCTGAAGGAGAGCGTTGGCGTGAGCGATATCGAGTGCAAGATGTATGTCTTGATCTTGTGTTATGTGAGGGGGACCTTGTGACCTGGGCTATTGTGTGGGTGGGTGCGATGGGTCCTGTATCTGTATCTGTATCTGAGTGACAGCTTTGTACGTGTCGGAGAATTTCCTGGAGAATTCGCCTAGTGTGATACCTGGTGTGAATGGAATTGTGCTAGCTTTCTGGAGTGTGTCTGGATGTAATTGGGAGAATAGTCGAAAGTATGCCATGAGTGAGACTACGTGTTCCAATGAAATTTTGCCTTCTGAGAACCAGTCTGAGTTTTTGATGCTTTCTCTGAGTTTACTTTTAAATGTTGCACTTGTTCGTGCAACATGTCCAACTAGTTATTCAGCGCCTAGGACCAGTAACTAGAGTAGTAGCAACTTAGACTAGAGCTTCAAGACAAAATCCCACCCTCTTTGCTCCCGGACAAAATCCCACCCTCTTGGCTCCCAGACAAAATCCCACCCTCTTGGCTCCCAGACAAAATCCCACCCTCTTGGCTCCCGGACAAAATCTCATGCTGCCCCTCTCGGCCAATGAGGGGCCAGTATTCCGTCTGAGCTAGGCAGGCTGAGCTGTTACACCGCCTTATAAGCCAGCCCATCCAACCAGCGGTCATTATTCCTTGGAAGACCTTTCAACATAGCAGAGCATCCTAACAAAGCAGTCCTCACCCTGAAGACGCCTCACGACGAGGCGAAAAACTATAGTTTCGGTGGAGTCAATAGTTGTTCAATACTATTACTATGCAAAAATATACCAGTTGGCATACACTGCGTATATTCTTTTGAGAGTCATGAATGACTACTTCCAGTCCCTCTCAGTTGCTAATAGGAAAATATTCTCCAAATTAAAGAATACGGTCTTGAAGCTTGTTAAAGCAACTAGTGCAGTTGATTTCAACCAGAATATATATATATATATATATATATATATATATATATATATATATATATATATATATATATATATACATATATATATATGCATGTTGAATTAAATACGACAGCATTCTGACAGTTGTTCAACTTTTTCTTAATGTTTTCTATTTGTCTGATCAACTTTTTTCAACCTTCTGGGATCCTCATTGTACGCAATGATCCCATAAGGTTGAAACTCGTGGAGACATTCCACATCAGGGATTCTGCCCCCACTATGAACATTCAGTCGGACATGACGTCCAGTATTAGGCTGTACAGTAACGCTAACCTGAGACATCGCTATATCGAGGTACCCTCTCCCCCTCCCCTCCCACCCCCCACTCCCCTCCACTCAGACGATCAGCCAGACTCCATAGTGGGAACTCGGACAAAAGTTTATGTATCTAAACCTTTCTCTCTCTCTATCATTTGTACTTTCCTCGTAGACGTAAGTAATAACTCTTGTTATATTTCTTTTGTTACACCTGTAAATTTGTATTTTTGTATTTTATTTTGTAATTTGGATGTACCAACATTTGTATTCATTATTGCAGAAATTTTGTCAATCCTGATGATGTCTCTTTGAAGACGAAAGCTCGATATTATTAAATGGAATACTATGGAGATCTTGTATCAGCTCACCCTACAACTGGAAAAAATTGATAAGACAAATAGAAAACAATAAGAAAAAGTTGAACAATTGTCAGAATGCTGTCATATTTAATTTAACATGCATGAAAGAAAACCTGCTTCCTTTACGAAATGTGTATATATATATATATATATATATATATATATATATATGCATATATATTATATTATATATATATATGTGTGTGTGTGTGTGTATGTATATGTATATACATACATACATACATACATACTGTACACACACACACACACACACACACACATATATATATATATATATATATATATATATATATATATATATATATATTGATTAAAATCAACTGCGCTAATAGATTTAACTATTTTCAGTTGTATCTTCTTAAGTTTAAGGAAGGACTTCCTATCAACTTCATTCAGCTTATGAACGAAATCATCCATGGTGAATGTGAAAAGAAAGGCGCTGGTGAATGCCGATGGTTTCTATTTGATGTGTAACAGCATGTAAAAAACTGTTGACAACGACACCTAAAACTTCGGAGTTTTTTCACCTCGATAAGAGGCTTCCTCAGGGTGAGAAGGACTTCATTGGTGTAGAGACGATGTTCTAGTCTTGAAGGTCTAGAGGCAAGTTAAGAAGGTGGCTAAGCGGGAGGCTTTTTTATACTCGGTCGATCGGTTCAATCGACTCGGTGCGGGTGGAATGCTGGGCTCTGATTGGCTCATAGGACACTTCACCTGATCTCGGGCGGCGAGAGTGACCTCTGTCTGCTACGCAGCTCAAGCGGCTAGGCCCGGGCAGAATGCTAGCTTGCGATTGGCTGCGGGGGTTCTCCCGTGATCTTGTGCTTACCCCGGGCAGAATGCTGGCTTCCGATTGGCTGCGGGGATTCTCTCGTGATCTGGAGGAGGCTCTGGTTTTTGGCTGGAGATCTTGGCGGCTTGATGGAAGGTCTTGTGTAGGTTGAAGAGGGAGCGGTTTCAGAGGGCGAGCTGAAGGGAGAATAAAATCAGAAGCAAGTTGTATATTAATGGTAGGGTGACGGGAAGTGATGGCTACGGCTTCTGCAATTTGCATACGCCTGTGGTTGGACTCTCTGTGAAGAATAGTCGTGGATTCAATTAGTTTCTGAAGTGGTGGTTTTTTGTCGTGATGATCAATGTAATGCTGAAAGATGGAACCTTGGTTACGGTGGTATTGGAGGCGTCTTCTTAAGGTAGTAGAGGTTCTACCAATGTAGGTGTTGGAGCCGTCACAGCGACTCTCCTGACACGTGAATTCATAGATTACGTTGGTAGAGGCCTCGAAAGGGGTCTTAGGAGCAGTGTTGTTTTTCATAACCAAAGCTCTAGTGAGGTTTGGTTTACAATAAATTCTAAAGGCAATGGTAGTGGTAGAATCGGTGGGAGTGACTCCTCTTTTTATGATGCCTTTAATGGCATCACACTCTTCTTTATAATGGTCGTGATAATTATTTCGATGATATATGATGATCTTGTTGTCTGGGGAGTCTGGAACCTGGTTAGGAGCTGTGTATTGTTCAAGCTTCTTCTTGATGAGTCCTTCAATCATGTGGTCTGGATATCCGTTATTGGTTAGAAGCTGTCGGATGCGGTCAAATTCCCGGTGGGTATCTGTCCAGCTACTGCAATGCGTTAAGGCCCTGTTGATATATGCAGCGGCTACAGACCGCTTGTAGGCTTCAGGGCATTCGCCGCGGGCATTGAGACACCTTCCTACGTTAGTAGCTTTAGTGTAGACCTTCGTCCTGAAGCCATCCTCATCTTTGGTGATGTCCAAATCAAGGAAGGGGAGACGTCGATGAATACTGCGTTCACAGGTGAAGGTAAGGCAAGAGTTGTTCTGAAGGGCCATCATTAAGCTGTCGGCATCTTTGTCGTTGGTGGTGGTGATGAAGATGTCATCGATATAACGGGTATAGAGTCCAGGGGGAGGATGGTGCTGGAAAACTTTCTCTTCCACTTGAGCCATGTACATATTTGCGAATAGGACCCCAAGGGGGGACCCCATTGCCACGCCATCAACTT
>NW_027467714.1:440000-442500 GCF_046742065.1 Oratosquilla oratoria
CCATTCCCAAATGTCTATTTCTCATTACACTTTTCAATCCACCAAGGCATTTACTCGATTCTCTCAATCTACATTCTACCTCCACCCCCACTCCTCCCTTTCCTGCCACGTTTGCACCCAAGTATCTAAAACTATCCACTTCCTCCCTTAATGCTCACTCCCAGCATCCTGTCACTCTCTCCCCTTGTACACCTCATCACCTTACTTTCACCCACATTTATCTTCAGCTTCCTTCTTTCACACACCTTCTCAAACTCAGTCACTAACTTCCTCAATTCCTCCTCTGATCCTGCTACAAGCACAGTGTCGTCAGCAAACAACAACTGGTTTACTTCCCACTATTCTCCATTTTCTTTAATCATCTCCAACCCCTGACCCACTACCCTTGCATTCACCTCTCGCACCCCATCCATGTATAGATTGAACAGCCAGGGCGACATAACACATGACAAAGTCCCACCTTTACCTCAAACCATTCACTCTACCATTTCTAATCCTAATGCAAGCTCTACTACTCTCGTAAAAACTCTTGACTGCTCTTAACAGCTTTCTTCCTATCCCATGTATCTGCAATACCTCCCACAGTACCTTCATGTCTACCCTGTCGTAAGCCTTTTCCAGATTCATAAAAGCCCTCCAAAAAACTTACCTTTACCTATAGCTTTCTCAGATATTTGTCTTACCACAAAAATCTGATCTAGACAACCCCTACCGGTCCTAAACCCACACTGTTCATCACCAATTACTTCCTCTGTTCCTCTCCTAATCCTCTCAATCAAGACCCTCCCATAAACCTTCCCAACTACACTCAACAAGCTGATCCCTCTGAAGCTAATACACTCACACTTGTCCCCCTTTCCCTTGTAAAGTGGAATACAGGTACTCCTCCAGGCCTCCGGCACTCTACCCTCTCTTAAACAAACGTTAAATAATTTCACCAACCAGTCCACCATAACTGTACCTCCTTTTTTCACACATTCTGCACGGCATCCATCCAACCCAGGTACCTTACCTGCTCTCATCATCTTAACAGCTACTTTCACTCCATCTTTCCCTATGTCTCCTCCATTTTTCTCACTCATCACTCTCATTTTCTTAGCACTTCCCACTGCAACTACCTTTCCCTCCCTATCCTCCTTCACATTTAGCAACTCCCTAAAATACTCTGCCCACCTTCCTCTCACTGGTTTCTCTTCTATTATCATTTCTCCATCTGCATTTTTACCTTTTCTTCTCTACTTGATTCACCTCCTCTTCCTCTTTTAATTTCCTTCCAAAACACCTTTTTATTACTTTCAAAAATTTCTGTCATACTCTTACTCCATTTCACATCTGCTCTCCTCCTTGCTTTTTTATTTTTATTTTATGCTTTACTTCTCTTCTCTTGTCTTTGTACCTCTCATACGATTCCCTTGTCCTAATTTGTAGCCAATCTATGAATACCTGCTTCTTCTCTTCTACACCCTTCTTTGCTTCCTCATCCCACCACTCACTACCCTTCCTTCTATTTCCTCCTTCCCTCCTTGTTCCACACACCATCTTTGCACACCTTATGACTCCCTCCTTGAACCATCCCCATTCCTCCTCCACTCCTAGTTATACTCTATCTTTCACTCCCTCCCACTCCTCTCTCAGCTTCTTCTTATACTCCTTCTCTTTCTCATTTAAGCAGTTCACTCTTAGTACCTCCCTACCTTCTGTCATTTTCCTTTCTCCACAAATTCTCCATTCTCATCTTACCTTACACCAGAAAATGATCTGATATCCACCCACTCTCTCCCCTTAGGACATGTACATCCTTAACTCTTCCTACCATACTCCTGGTCACCATTATATAGTCCATTAACGCTTGATCTACCACCCTTCCATCCACCACCCTCTCCCATCTGTACTTATGCTTGACTTTCTTCTTACACACTGTATTTGCTATCATCAACTCTCTTTCTAGACACATCTCCATCATCAACTCTCCACTACGATTTCTACCTGGAACTTCATACTTCCCAATCACTCTGTCTATTGGTTCGTTTCCTACCCTAGCATTAAGGTATCCCAATAGAACTACAGTGACATTTCTCCCTAATCCCTCTATGCACTCATTTAAATCTACCCAAAAAGCCTCCCTTTCCTCTACACTCTTCTCACTACCAGGCCCATACGTACTTACAAAAACTCACATCTCCATTTCTAACTTCACTTTCATCCAATAATTGTAATTGATCTCTGTCAGTATGCTTTCCAACTTCTCGCGCAATTCCCGATTCTCTTCCTTCAAATTGTCGCGCAATTCCGTATTCTCTTCCTTCAGCTTGGTTCAAACGTCTTCTTCTTCTTCTTCTTCTTCTATTTCTTCTTCTTCCTCTTCTTCTTCTTCTTCTTCTTCTTCTTCTTCTTCTTCTTCTTCTTCTTCTTCCTCTTCTTCTTCTTCTTCTTCTTCTTCTACTTCGCGTTCTTCTTCTTCTTCTTCTTCTTCTTCTTCTTCTTCTTCTTCTTCTTCTTC
>NW_027467714.1:465000-492500 GCF_046742065.1 Oratosquilla oratoria
AAAGAGAAAGTCCCCCCTATGGAAGAAATAGAAGTAACAAAGAATGAAATATTAACACACTTGAGTAATCTTGATGTCAGAAAATCGCATGGACCAGATGAAATTGCAACTGGATACTGAAAGAATGCAAGAATGAACTGGCAGACAAAATACATAGCATACTAAATAGTTCCTTGAAAGAAGGAAAAGTTCCAGAAGATTGGAAAAAAGCAAATATAGTACCTATATATAAAGGAGGAAATAAAGAAGAACCTACCAACTATAGACCAGTCTCTCTAACAAGTACAATAGCAAAAATTTGTGAAAGAATGATCAAAAGTAGATGGGTAAAATATTTAGAAAAAAAAAGTGTTAAATCCAAGGCAATTTGGATTCAGACAAGGACGATCATGCGTCACCAATTTAATATGTTTCTATTCAAGGCTAATAGATATAATACAAGAAAGAGATGGATGGGCGGACTGTGCATTTTTAGACCTAAAGAAAGCTTTTGACAAAGTACCACATAAGAAGTTGCTTAAGAAATTAGAAACTGAAGGAGGAATACAGGGCAAACTACTAAATTGGATGGAAGACTTTTTGCAAGAAAGAAAAATGAGAGTAGTGATAAGAAACCAGCACTCAAAATGGGATGAAGTAATAAGCGGTGTTCCGCAGGGTACAGTTCTGGCCCCAATAATGTTTGCTATATACATTAATGATATGGATGAAGGAATTGAAAGCTATATGAGCTTCTTTGCAGATGATGCAAAACTACTAAAAAAGAGTGAAAACTGAAGAAGATTGTGAATCACTACCGAGAGATCTAAATAAAGTACAGGAATGGAGTAGGAAGTGGGAGATGGAGTTCAATACAAAAAAGTGCAGTATAATGGAATTTGGAAAAAGCAAAAAACAGAATAACAAGAGCATATAAATTGGGAGAAGAAGGAATAAAAAAAGTAGAAAATGAGAAGGACCTGGGAGTCATTGTTATGAATAATATGTCACCTGAGAAACATATAAATAATATTTTTGGAGAAACTTATAATTTAATAAGAACAATCAAAGTTGCATTTACATACCTGGATGAAGAAATGGTGAAGAAAATCCTAATCACCCTGATAAGACCAAGATTGGAATATGCAGCAACGATATGGTCACCAAGTACAAAAAAATGTATAAAAAAACTTGAAAGAATACAAAGAGCAATTACAAAATTGGCACCAACACTCTCAAAACTATCATATGAAGAGAGACTAGAAAAACTTGAACTACAGACACTAGAGCAAAGAAGAGAGAGAGGAGATTTGATAGCTATTTACAGAATCATGAAAGGCATAGAAATTACTGATAGAGAGAATCTGATAAAATGGGATGACAGAAATACAAGAGGACACGGAAATAAAATAAAAAAAGACAGCTATAGAAGAGATTTGAAAAAGAACAGCATTCCTCACAGAGTAATAGACAGTTGGAACAAGTTAGATGAGAAAGTGGTGTGTGCAAAAACAATACATGAATTTAAAAATAGTTTAGATAAAATGAGATATGAAGACGGGACCCACGAGCATAGCTCCCCTTCCCGTAAAATACAACTAGGTAAATACAACTAGGTAAATACACACACACACACACACACACACACACACACACACACACACACACACACACACACACACACACACACACACACACACACACACACACACACACACACACACACACACACGCACACACAAACATTAGAAGCCTGCATAAATTTGAAGTTAGGTCTGGTAAATTGGAGAGTAAGAGGCAGGATCCCTCGAGCATTACTCCTTTTCTGTAGACTACAATTAGGTAAATATATAAACACTTATGTATTCATTGGATTGGTTATTTTACTCATATTTTCTTGTTAATGAATGAATTTGTTTATATATTCATCTATTCATTTATTTATTTATTCATTTTCTATATTTTTAATTCACAGGCTGGGGAAGTGATTACCCCAGCGCCATTGGGCAAGTTAACGATGTTTTTACCTTAATTCTACCACTATGAATAAAACACGATTGCCATATATTTTTGGTTAAGTTTCATAACCTAGAGGTGTAGATGCTATGCTAATACAAGCGTTCACTGTACAAAACTAGCGTTCATGGAAAAAAGTACTGAATAAGAAATAATTTGGCTGCGGTGATAAATAATTACATCTAAATTTCATATCAGTAAAGGATGTAAGTGACTGAAAAGTATATTTTCATGAAACCGTACAATATTTTGTTGATATGAATGCGGATGGCAAGATTGGGTGACATAATTGATTATAATATTGAGAACCTGAGAGATTGGGAACGAAGAGAGCCTGGCAGCAAGGACAATAGTTAGTTATGGATATATATATATATATATATATATACATATATATATATATACATGTATATACACATGTATATATATGTATATATATATATACACGTGGATTTAAAAACGACAGCATTGTTGTAATTATTCAATTTTTTCCTCGTATTACTTAATTACAGTAATGGTGACAAAATTACAAAAGTTACATAAATACAATAATGTTGACAAGGAAGGGAGGGGGTGGGGGGAGGGAGGAGTGGGGGATTTTTGTTTCTATACAATGGGATAGTGGAGATCAATTTACTCTGGATGTTAATGACTGGAGCTTTGTCTCTAATATGAAAAGCTTCGAGTAATTCTAGCCTCCTAGGGTCATCACACGTTCCAATAATTTTGGTGGAATTAATCAATTCATCCCTTCTGAGTACAGCGTTGTGGAAATTCTTATGGTGTTCTTTGATTGCTCCCTCTTATAGATGTAATGATAGGCGACGGCTGACTTTGCACCTAGTAAAACCGATGTAGGTATGGTCAAGAGACTTACAATCCTCTAAAGAGCAAGTATATTGGTAGACTACATTGGTTCTAGATGTGAAGTCTGATCGCTTAGAAGAGTTGTTCGTCATGATCAGAGAGGAAGTTCTGGGATTTCTGTAGTAAATGAGAACTCGATTTTGTTGTTTTCGCTTGTAGGGAGGCAATTCCTTTGGATGATATCTTTAATGACTTTTTCATCTTTTTTGTAATTACTTGTAAAGGTGTTTCTGTAATATATGTTGATGTAGTTATGATTTTGTGGTGTTCTGATTGTGAGATATGATTCTAGCATCTTGTTGGTAGTAGAATCAAAGTCGGTGTTTGAGTACCCATTGTTTGTGAGCATTTGTCTAAGGTGTTGAAGCTCACTGTGTAATGCTTGCCACGAAGAACACACCAATATAGCTCTTTTTACATAGGCTCTTATGACACCTTTCTTGTAGTTGTCAGTGCACTCGCTCTTGCCATTCATGCATTTATCTATGTTGGTGGGTTTTCGATATACACTAGTAGTAAAGTTGTCAGATGTAGAATCGACCAGCACATCCAGGAAGGGGAGTAGACCGTTATTATTCATTTCAGTGGTAAAAGTTAGGCCTGAAATTTCCTGAAGGCGGCACCTTATATTCTCTAACAAAACAGCAGAAGGAGTGCTGACAAAGATGTCATCTACGTATCTACAGTAGATAGATGGTTTTAACTCTCCGTCCTGGAAGACTGATCTTTCTACAGCAGACATGAAGGCTTCAGCGAAGAGGACACCCAATGGTGATCCCATCGCTACGCCGTCTTGCTGAACGTATAGGTTTCCTTCTGGGCACCTGAATGGAACTTCTGTGGTGCAAGTGACAAGTAATTCTTTTAAATGTAAGTAATTCTTTTAAATGTAAGTAATTCTTTTAAATGTAAGTGATTCTTTTAAATGTAAGTCTTCTTGTAGCATTGTCATCGTATTTATTTGCATTTATATTGTATCCCTCATATTTTACTAGTATTGTTCTTGCACACAATTGTCAACATTATTGTATTTATGTAACTTTTTTAATTTTGTCACCACTACTGTAATTATGTATTTTTTGTTATTGCAGTTAACTTTTGAAAATGTCTTCATTAAGACGAAACGTTGAGCTCAAATAATGGAAAGAAATGGAAGAATACAGTGATTTAGTTTCAATTCACCCGGTTAATGACAAATCTCTAATCAGGAAAATCGAGAATACGAGGAAAAACTGAATAACTACAACAATGCTGTCGTTTTTAACTCCACGTGAATTACTGAGAACCTGCTCCCCTCTTTTACAAATATATATATATATATATATATATATATATATATATATATATATATATATACTGTATATATAACAGAAGAATCAGACCTATGTTTCATCGTGGTCCCAGATTCTGGCTTTTCCCGCGCACTGTGTAGGATATTTAGCCTATCAGGTATGATAGTTGTCAACCGCACAGGAAAGAATATCGGACACTTGGTTAGGAAGAAAAACACAAACCTCACAGCAACACCAGCATAGTTTACAAAATTCTCTGCATCGGATGCGACAGCGAACATTTTAGAGAAACATACGGGGACTGACAAAAAGACTCAGTGCACACAAATTGAACATCAGACACCACCGAGAGACAAACGCCTTCGTAAACGACGTAGACACAGAAGGACATTTACCAGATTGCAAGAAATCCACCATTTTTGCCCAAAGACTACACAAAAATGAAGAAAAACCATCGAATCTCTACACATAGCTAATTACAACAACACAAACAAAAGTACAGGAGACTTAAAGTGGGCAAAAGTCACAAACACTTACCCTTTCAATGAGTGGTACTCCGTACCATGCACCAGACCCCCCCGACTAAATCTCACATTTTTCTTGCCACATATTTCGTCTTAGTTCAAATAATTTTTATTCTTATTATTTGTCTTTTGCTATCATTATTATTAAGTTTTCTTTTCTAGCGTTACTATTTTTCTTGCCATTATTAATTTATTATTAATTTCCACTACCATTTAAATAATTCTTCTGTCATTGTAACATGTGAGTTCCTTTACACTCGGAAAGGTATGCACGCGGACATATACGCCACTATCCTTGTAGCACTATCCTTTTGAAAAAGCTTGTAGCAAAACTAGTCAAAAATAAAACTCTGAATAAGACTCCAGTCTTTCCTTTTCACACCCACTTCAATCTTGTCGGCAAACTGCCACTTTTAAGCATATATATATATATATGCGGAAAAACCACCAAGGAAAAAGAAAAACTGATGACCAAGCGCTTTCGTCTATTCAGACATCCTCGTCTGAATAGACGAAAGCTCTTGGTTATAAGTTTTTCTTTTTCCTTGGTGGTTTTTCCGCATATTTAAAATCACGAGTTTATGTGATTTCTCATGCATATATATATATATATATATATATATATATATACATATATATATATACACACATGTATATATACACATACGTGTGTGTGTGTGGAGTTAAAAACGACAGCCTTTTTGCAATTATTTAACTTTTTCTGGTATTCTCGATGTTTCTAATGATAATTTATTTTTCCTTCAAGCGGAAGAGCATAAACTAAATTTGCATAATCTTCCATTTATTCATTGTTTTGTCTTTAATGAGGCATCTTCACGATTGTCTGTAATAACATAACTTACATAATTACTAAGTGGTGTCATTAATTATTGTCATGTAATTCTTTGTCTTATGTTATTACAGACAATCCTGAAGATGTCTTATTAAAGACGAGACGTTGAATAAGGGGACGATTATGCAAATCTAGTTTATGCTCTTCCTATGGAAGGAAAACCTATTATTAGTTTTGAACTCCACATGTTTTACAGAAAACATGCTCCCTCTTTTCTTTTACATACAAACATACATACACACATACATACATACATACATACATACATACATACATACATACATACATACATACATACATACATACATACATACATACATACATACATACATACACACATACACACATACATATATATAGGTGTGTGTAGTATATATATATATATATATATATATATATATATATATATATATATATATATGTATGTATATATTTATGTGTGGTGTATACTGTATAATATGTATGCATAGGACAACTTGTTGTTTCTGATTGTTCAACCAATTACTAATCCAATCTATTAGGTTACCTCTTGTTCTGTGTAAAGCGAGTTTAGTAAATAGTCTTTCATGTGTGAAGTCTTTGGAAAACCTACAGTTTAATAAGCTACCATGGGCAGAGTTAACAAGTAAAACTCGTGAGATCGAAGAAAACGGTCAAGCCACTCACCATGGTCATTAACAAGTAAAGTCGTGAGATCCAAAATGGCGGTCGAACAACTTCCTGGGGCTTCACCGTTCGAAGGCCGAACCAGGCATCTGTTCAAGATTAAGATTAATTTGTGTGACAGCATCCTTAATGACTCCTGAGTCTATTTATTAAGTTTTGAAACCCAGTGATAGACCAAACACTCTGAAACCATGGCTAAACCCATCTTTTTTTGTTTATGAATATATTAACACCAGCAGGAAAGCTTGTGTTTAAAAATCTCAAAATATAAATAGCGCTACAATAGATTGCAATATACTCGTGTAACCTTTGATATTTTTTCAACAGGGTAACACATTAGAAAAATTAAATTGTTTGAAAAGATACATTTCATACTATTCTAAATCGCGTCTTTTTTTTTATTTTGATATCTTATATATAGGTTATCTCAGACCGAATATTTTTTCTTTTAGCTTTTCACACACACACACACACACACACACACACACACACACACACACACACACACACACACACACACACATACACACACACACACACACACACACACACACACACACACACACACACACACACACACACACACACACACACACACACACACACACACACACACACACACACACACACACACACACACACACACACAAACACAAACACATACACAAAATGTCCCGAAAGTCTTCATAGACTTTGTCCTAAGTAACACAGTTGACTACATTTTTTTAACAACAAATCGTGACAAAAAGGAAGAGATAAATAAATAGATAGATAAATGAATAAATAAAAGACAATAAGGATTAGATATATTTTGTGCTCATTGGAAATGAGTCACATATGAATTTGCTTATGAGAGTTTAGATGATAACCTTATGATTTACTTGTATAAAGGATTTGATTATAATATTATTGGCATTAGTGTCTACATGTATCTCGATCTTATATGTTTGAACAAATATAGTGTCATGACGCATATGATTTTTTGATAATCATATTGTAATTTGTTTGTTGATTATTATTTTCCACCTCTGGCAATCGAGCCCAGGATTAATTTCCACGCACAAAAGCAAAAACAGAATTAAATAAATAAACAGATAAATAAATAGATAAAGCATCATATTGCAATCTGATGACTTTCAATTCATACTACACACATAAACACACACAAGCACACACATAAAAACACACAAACACAAACACACACACATAAAAACATACAAACATAAACACACACACACACACACACACACACACACACACACACACACACACACACACACACACACACACACACACACACACACACACACACACCTCTCATGGCGCTGTGGTTAGAGCTCTGGCCTGCCACTACGGAGGTCCGGGTTCGACTCTCGCCCGGGGCTGAAATAATATCAGTATCGCAGCGCTGAGGGGTGTTACTCCAACTCTCGTGGGCGGGGAGTTGGGGGTGTGTGTGTGTGCAAGGTCATAGCATTACCCATAGATCGGACCTACGAGCTCTGAGCTCTCTTTCAGGAGGGAAATAGATGTCCAAAGACCAACTACCAAGTGAATACACACACACACACACACACACACACACACACACACACACACACATCGGTCGAAGTGACAACGAAGTTTGAAACTCCAGGAAATCTTCAAGTTTCATCGATCTCGACAACGAGGGAGTACCATTGTTGTATTGATAGGGAAAAAGAAAGCTCGTGGTGTAGTGGGAAGGTAAAGAAAAAAGGAGAAAGAGAGGGATTACTGAGGAAAATGGAAGGAAATGAGGAAAGGGACGAACGGGCCCCGGATGTTAGAAGGGGTGTAAACAAGAGGGGTGCAGAACACACAGACGAGGAAGAACAAGGAAGCAGAAGGGTCAAAAGCAGAAATTTAGGTAATAGCAGATGAATGGAAAGAGAAGATAACTACCTTTATGGATTTAAGGAGGGAGGAGGTGACAACCTCCCCCGATTAGTAAATCCTAGAGGAGATTTATGTTTCAGATTACATACATGATTAATCAAGCATTCCACGAACCAAAGCAGCAGTAGACCTATCTGAATTTCAGCGAGGTCGTATTGTGGGTCAAATTGAAGGTGGACTTAGTCAACGCAAAATATCTGAAAATCTGTCAATACCCCCTTTCTACTGTTAATAGAGTGATAGTACAATTCACCAGAGAGGGCAAGAAGGGCACAAAGCCTCATTCAGGTCGTCCCGGAGCCTCAGAAAGAACCTTGCGTCTTGTCAAAAGAAATGTCGAAGAGGATCCAGGTTGCAAGGCCTCTGGCATAGCAGCGCAAGATGATATCAGTCCCAGAACAGCTGTCAGGTATCTCCACAAGCTCGGTTACTATGGCAGAGCTGCAAAAAGGAAACCACTCCTTCGTCCAGCCAATATCAAGCGCAGAAAGGGTTTGGCTGTTGAGATGGTGGAGAGACCTGTGGTCTTTTGGAGCACTGTCATTTTCTCTGATGAGTCACGATTCGCATTATTTTCTGACAGTGGAAGAGTGTGAGTCTGGAGACTCTGTAGTCAAGAGTTTGACCTCAAAAGATTGCAGCTAGCAGTGAAACAAGGGGGCATTTCAATAACTATGTGAGGTGCAATTTGGAATGATGGTCTATCAGAGCTTGTGGAGTACATGTTTTTTATATTAAAGGAACTCATTCCAATATTCTCCAGTAGTAGAATCAATAAAAATGTCTTCCTATTTAAGGAAGATGGAACTCATTGTCATACTACTCAAGCAACACAATATTGGTTGAGCTAAAACAGAATCAGGAAACTTCCATGACCAAGTCAGTCCCCGGATATGAACCGCATTGAACACCTCTGGGGCATATTAGAACGAAAACTTCGCAAAAAGAACAGGAAGCCATCTTCAAAGCCCAAACTCTTAGGATTACTTCGGAAAACATGGCAAGAAATCCCTCATGATGATATTCGTGAGCTTATCCCTAGCATGCCTAGAAGGGTCCTTGTATTATTAAAGGCTAAGGGGGTGTCAACAAATTATTAGTTAGTCACATTATGACCATTTATAAGCACTTTGATTGTATCAATAGCTTGTTTAATCAATTAAACGATTTCTCTTGGTGTCTATTCAATTCTGTCATATCTGTATATATATATATATATATATATATATATATATATATATGTACATCTATATGTATATATATAGAAGTGTGTATATATATGTATGAATACATATTTACACACACACACACACACACACACACACACACACACACACACACACACACACACACACACACACACACACACACACACACACACAAATATATATATATATATTGATTGTCACTGGTCACCACCGTTATTTTCTTCTGTCAACCCCCGAACCACGACTATTCAATGGCTCTCATAAACGACCTATCAACCCCCACCCTCATCCAAGTCAACAATTTGCTACCAGCTTAAATGGGTTGCTGGTTCGATCCTGTTTCAAGCCGGACTCGAAGCCGATGAGGCCACGTCATAGCTCCGTCCACTTCGACCCACTACATAAGGGCGGTCACCCCCATCGGAACCCCATCAGACGTCGGCAGCTCTTGGCAGCAGACAGACGATACTTACACGAGCACAGTCAAACTCGCTAGGGCTATTCTCTAGAGTTGACTCGTATTCGTAATCCAACTATACGTTGGATAGCTTTGCCTTAGTAGTTAACACTACCACCCACTTCTGGACATTTCCCAGCACTTTTTTTTTATTCGTCATTTTTTGTATCTTCGTAGCTCTCCGGGATCCGCACGAGCCCTTGTTGGCTCGTGAGACTTCTTCGTCGTCCGGCCCGGCGAAATCTAGAAAAATTCTATCGTAGTTTAGAGTAGTGTAGACCCCGTACCCACTGGGCGCACACTGTGTCCTAACACGCGGCTGTCACCAGTTGCCAAGGAAACTGTGTGACCCCCATTATATTATATTCTTTGGCTCTACTGAGCACATTTTATTTTTGTGTAACAGGGGGCTTGTCCCCCTACCCCGACGCGCAGGATGGAGTCCTCAACTCCATCCCTGCAAACTAGGAAAACCTCCCCTGACGACCCTAATATCGACCCGGACAAGGCTAGACACGTGTTTCTCCATTCTGACCAGACCCGCTTAGCTGACCTCAACCCTTTTATGCTTAAGAAATATTTATCTCAATTCACTCATGATATAAATAAAGTTAAAAAACTCAGAAGCGGAGACCTCCAAATCACCACCAACTCTGGGAAAGCTACACGCGACCTGCTCAAGACCAGGAAGTTTCATTCCTTCGATGTTGTTGCATCCCTCCCTAGGTCACTCAACTCCTGCAGAGGAGTAATCCACTGCAGAGATTTGATGACCATGGAAGAATGTGACATCCTCGATGAGATGAAATCCGAAGGCATATTAGATGTTAAATTTATAACGCGACTAGACCGAGAAAGGAACATGCGAGTGAACACGCCCCTCATAATTCTGACATTCAATTCAACAACCCTCCCTGACCACATCAAAATTGGATACATTCATGTCCCAACACGACCATATGTCCCTAACCCTTTGCGCTGCAACAAATGTTTCAAATATGGTCACCTTGCCAAATTCTGCAGCAAGCAAACAGTCATATGCGGTAAGTGTGCAGGCGAACATCCTACGGATGCTTGCTCTGCTAATGTGTTTCAATGCGTTAACTGCCCCTCCAATAACAACCATGCATCCACCTCCCGAGACTGTCCCACTTTCAAAATAGAAAAAGAAATCTGTACAGAAAAAGCAACTTGTGGCATATCCTTCTACGAAGCAAGGAAACGTGTGATGGAAAAACTAGTTACACCAACTAGTCCATCCGGAGCAACTTCCTATGCTTCGGCAGTAAAGAAAACTTATAGAACCATTGAAACACAAACCGAGAATAAGCACTCCAACAAGGACAAAGATCATCGCCCAACTACCAAGCAAACTCACTCGCATCTTCCTTCCCCGGCCATCCCAGAGCTTCCCAAACGTGTGCTTACACGTACGGAAGAGGATGTCCACATGGAGACCTCCGTTTCTTCTAAGCGACTTTTAAGTCCTATTTCTAGCCCAGAACGAAAATCCGGAGCTAAACACACCTCTCCCACTAAGGCCAAGAAAGGAAGAAACCGAGGCAGATAAATAAACAAATTAAAATAAAATAAAAACAAATAAAAAATAGGCAAATAAATAAAAATAAAAATGAAAATAATCCAGTGGAATTGCCGAGGTGTTAGAAGTAAATTAAATGGCCTAGCAATTTTCAACTTCCTAAACAACCCCTCAGTAATATGTCTACAGGAAACACTCCTTAAGCCCAGTGTTGAGTTCAGACTCAAAAACTTCACCACATATAGGAAGGACAGGTTAGCGCCTGGAGGTGGGGGGGGGGGTCGCAGTTGCAGTCAGCGACTGCCTTCCCCAAGTGGAATTACCACTATCCACTAACTTGGAAGCAGTCGCAATCAAAACCAAACTGCAAAACAAACTCGTCACCATCTGCTCCATTTACCTACCTCCCAACCCTCAATTCCCACTAGAGGAGGTAAACGAATTGATAGGACAACTACCCCACCACAAACTCATAGTGGGAGACTTCAACTCCCACCATCACACGTGGGGTAGCAACAAAACGTCTCCTCGAGGGGAGCAGATGGAAGAAGCGCTCAATACCAACAACCTGGTCCTCCTAAACACTGGCAGTCCCACTGGTGTAGACAATACTAGGGGTTCCTTTACATGCATCGATTTATCCATATCATCTCCTGCGTTGTCTGACATTATCCAATGGACCACGTATGACACCATGCTTAGCGATCATTTCCCAGTAATCCTAAAAATAGGGGGTGATCACGCTATGGATGCTCCAGCCTACGGAGACAACCCACCCCCTCCCTGTCCCAAATTTAATATGACAAAAGCCACCTGGGAAATGTATTGCACAACCACCAATGTCAACATCACAGGGGATAATATAGATGACAAAATATCAAATTTTCGAACTCAATTTTGAATTCAGCTCATAAGCATATACCAAAAACCTCGGTATTTCACAAGCATAGAGTTCCTTAGTGGACATCAGACTGCAGAAAAGCACTTTGCAAGCGGAATAGGGTTTACCGTACTTTTAAAAATAACCCGATTGCACCAAACTTTATTACTTTTAAAAAGGCACAAGCAGAGGCCCGTAAAACGATCAAACAGGCCAAACGAAAGTCTTGGCATGATTACATCTCGACAATAAACATAAACACCCCTCTAACACAAATCTGGTCAGCCGTCCGAAAAATCGACGGCAAATATACCCCAAACATCAAGACCCTGACCATTGGAAACACGTTTGTAGATACTCCTACCGACATTGCAAACACAATAGCAGACACATTTACACAAACAAGCAACACGAATAACTATTCTCCAACCTTCTTACAACACAAACAAAGACGGGAAGCAGAACCACTGATCTTCCATACACAGACACACCACGACTATGACACCCCCTTCCAACTACACGAGCTTGGACAAGCCTTAAGCTCGTGCAGAGGAACCTCTGCTGGCCCAGATGGAATTAGGTATGAGATGCTGCAACATTTGAATTCAATTTCACTCAAAAAATTACTAGAAATATACAACGCAATTTGGATTAATCAAGAATTCCCCAAAAAACATGGAAACATGCCCACGTCATACCTATTCTCAAAAAGGGGAAGGACCCAAAGAGTCCTTCCTCTTATCGCCCTATAGCGCTTACCAACTGCTTATGCAAAGTATTAGAACGTATGGCCAATAACAGATTAAAATTCACTCTAGAGTCTCAAAATTTAATAGTTCCTGCCCAATGTGATTTCAGGAAAAATAGAAGTAGTCTTGACCATTTGGTCAACTTAGAACACGATATCCTCTCAAGTTTCGAGAGGAAAGACTACCTTGTTGCTTGCTTCTTAGATTTAGAAAGATTCTACGACATGGCATGGCGACGTGGTATCCTCGAAAAACTCTATGCACTTGGCCTTAGAGGGCCAATTCCCTATTTTCATTTTTTTTTTAAAGAACGTACATTTTCCGTTAAAAATCAAAATTACATTTCAACAGTACGCACACAAGAAAATGGCGTACCACAGGGAAGTGTGTTAAATCCCACATCATTTATGCTACTCATAAACGATATTCTACCCGCTCCATCTCGAAACCTTAAATACTCATTATACGCTAACGACGTCGGAATCTGGC
Source organism: Oratosquilla oratoria (assembly GCF_046742065.1). Lineage (NCBI taxonomy): Eukaryota > Metazoa > Arthropoda > Malacostraca > Stomatopoda > Squillidae > Oratosquilla > Oratosquilla oratoria. The sequence goes on from NW_027467714.1 coordinate 478,438, forward strand.
ATTCCTCATCGAACGCCAAGTTTTCCTGCTCTCGCGTACAACTTGCCCTGGACTCGCTCCAGGAATGGTCTGACAAATGAGGATTTAAGTTTTCGGAATCAATGTCAACAGTAGTTGTATTTTCACGCAGAGCCCAGGCAGAAATAAATATGCAATTACATGGTAATCCCATTCCAGTACAAAATTCAACCTTTTTCCTTGGCCTGAAACTGGACTCCAGGCTAAACTTGAAGGCCTATGTAAAATATCTAGTTGATGCGTGCAACAAGAGAATTAATTTGCTACGAAAACTAACGGGCACACATTGGGGAGCAGATAGGAAATCCCTGCTAATGATTTATAAGTCCCTAATTAGATCTAAATTAGACTATGGGTGTCAGATTTATGGTTCGGCAACACCAACCACGTTACAACCCCTGAGCATCACCCAAAAAACAAAGGCATACGAATAGCACTTGGAGCATTAAGCTGCACAAGAATCGAGAAGCTGTGTAAGAGGCCGGTAGATGGAGGTACGAATGCTAATAAGGTTAGGAAACACTAGGGTATTGAAATGCTGAGTCAGCGAATTGTTTAGTCGCCGACAAGCGACAATTGCTTAGTCAGACTCGCGTTAGCTCGGCATCAATTGTTTTATAAACAAAGACTGGAGACGCCGTTCTGTCTGTATAAACACGGCCGACGGGAGGTGACTGTTGTAATAATTGCTGATGTAATCAAAACACTCTGTGAGCGCAAGTTATTTTCGTTTGACAAATGCTGAGGTAAACGATATTGCTTGTGACATTGTAACAGCTTTCCGGATTGGAGAAAAGGTGGAGGAGGAGGAAAAGTTATTGGTGCATGAATTCAAAGTCACGCCCATAAGGAGTGACATTTATTTGAGAAGTCAGAGGAGATTGGATTAGAAAAATTAGTGACGTCAGTCGAAGGTGGCTTGGCGTATGGATAGAGATCTCGAGAGCAGACGAGGGAGAGAGATCCTGAGTGTAACCAAGACAGTGTAATTGTAGTGGAAAGAAAAGAAAAGAACTAATTAACTTTCCTTAACCTCAGGACTGGTCTGAATTACATGAGAAATACAAGGCATGGGGCCTACTGCATAAGAGGAACTTGAAAAGTTATTGGAACTGGCGTAACGAAGGCTAGGGGCCTTGTGAGTGGAATTATGAGACTAATAGAAGTGTAAACGGTCGAGGATCGATAGTAGTGGTGACAGTGGTGACAGAGGAGGTGAAAAGCTGGAAGTTGAAGCAAATGTCCCCCTCCCTCTACTACAAGCGCAAACTCCTCACACTCCGGCACGCCGCCAAAGTGCTTCGCAACCAACGACATCCCTGCAAGCAAACGGTGAACCAACACGAGCACTTCACCAACTCCAGCCTAAATCCCCTTTCCATCAGGATCGGATAATTGTGCGAGCAGTATTCAGTGCCACTGTGGTCAATAGAAAAGATGAAACCCACATACCTACCGCCGTGGAGAAACATCGCCCTGAAGGTCAACACCAACCGAGACCTCAGGAAAAAATCGTCTTCCATAGAAGAACTTAAACAGAAGACCCTGGAGACCATCAACAAGTACAATGACCACAGGGCACTGTACACGGATGGCTCCAAGTGCGGCCACAAAACTGGGACAGGGTTATACAGCACCAAAACCCGGATGATGTTCAGATTGCCGGACCATACGAGCATATATATCGCCGAACTCTTCGGTATATACAAAGCCATAGAAAATGCTCAATCTGACACACATAGTAACTTCGTCATATTCACAGACTCCTTGAGCGCACTGCAATCAATTAAGACAGGTAACCATATGGAGAATTTTCTCCTGGGCAAAATCATTAGCACACTGTCGACGACCAACAAGTCCATTACTCTCTCTTGGGTTCCCAGCCACATTAGGATCTTCGGGAATGAGAAAGCGGACACCTTAGCCAAATCTGCCTTAGAAAAAGACTCCATTACAGACATACTCCTGGACACAGAAACCTTCAACTCTATTTTAAGGAAACGAGTACACGCCCACTGGCAACTCCAGTGGGACAACCTTCATATCTCACACAAACAAAAGGAACACATAATAGACTGGTCGACATCATACAGAAACAACAGACGGGAGGAAATCGCTAGAGCAAGACTGAGGATGAACTCGACCTACCTCACCCACCTAAACCCATACATAAACGGCGTATTTCCTCCCCAATGCAATACCTGCAACACCATACTATCCATAAGACACATACTCGTACACTGCTCAAAATACAACACACAGCGCCAAGCGATTATACAACACTGCAAACTGAAAAAAAATTCAGTTAAACACTGCAAATCTTTGGGCCGATGACCGTTTACTCATTGACAAAGTAGCATTTTATTTGCGCACAACAGGACTATTATGGAAATTACAATGGTAGATTAAAAAGGATTGCAGGTTCACACCAGGCTTAATGACCTCATTATAGGTCGATAGCCTTAAAGATAAAAAAAAAAAAAAAAAAAAAAAAAAAAAAAAAAAAAAAAAAAAAAAAAAAAAAAAAAATCGGAACCCAGACTCGCTCTCCGAGAGTCGCTCCCGAGACTATCTCCGAAATACATGAACCGTGGCTTCAAAGGTCTCCATACGCTCAGCTCCAGCCTGTTTCACCAGCCGTCGACCACCGGCCTTCTCTACCAGGACAAGCCTCATTCCGTCCACAACTAATAAGTACCCCCCCCTCATACTCTTGTACCTGGTAGAAGTGGAATCCCCCCCTTTTTCTATTTGTGTTTATCTAGTTATATATTTACCGTGTATTATCCGCTCTTTTTATGCTATGTTCCAGTGTATCTATGTACCTATATTTAACTGTATCAGTGATGGTAAATATTAAAGGTTTTTATGGTATTAGACTTCTCGACTTGTCGTTACGTGTGTACATTTAATCCGAGAGCCATTGCGAACATACTTTTTGTTACGGCTGCTTCGTGCCTTCGTAAACTACCGGTTTCCACCCCATATAGACCTGGTCATTACTCCTGAGTCTTGGAGTACTTAGGCACATTTTAAGCAAGCCCGTATAAAAAATGGGGACCTGTCCACGGATTAGTTTACCATACGTTAATTGACAAACTTGGAATTTTTTCTCAGAAGCCTATCAATTTCTTCTCGTAGTAACCATCACGATACAGGTAAATATTATCGCACTTGTCATTCCGACAAATTACAAATTTTCTACTATAACTATTCATCGCTATTTTCTTTTGTGGTGAAAGAAAACGGGATCGGTGAAGCATGAGACCTCTCACCCCCTCCCCCCTCCCCTCCAAACTACTCGACATTCATATGTCCGATCAAGCCATTTCTTTATTTTATGGTTCCAAAGGAAAGCTGGCAATTCTTGGCGTCACTATAACTCACCCATTCACTCGGTATTCAACTACCAATCCTCGAGTTAACTGTCGGCCCCACCTAAACTTCTATACTTACTGTAAGCCCTCAGTCAGATCTTATGAATCTCGTAGAAACTTTCCTAGTATTTGTATAAGGAGTTTGTTTGCTCCTAGCAATTTCCAAGGTTTTCTATATTCGCATAGTAAGTCGTGCTAATTAGAATCCAGACCCGTTGTTCACCCCCACGGCTCAGCGCCCGAATGGGGGAACGACGACCCTCGTTCAAAGCGAACTCTCTATACAGGCTACCTGTATTTTCGGTTAGGTAGTCCTGAGCGCTGGTATTCTAACTAGCATACATTCATCAGAACAATTATTTTCTGACCTGAGTACTTCAAACCCACTGATTCCACTTCTCATCGAACATTGAATAACGTCCCGTTTATTACTTGTTAAGTTCAAGAGTCGGTTACCATTCCGTGCTTAGCTCTCGTCGAGAACGGACCTACACCTGAAGGTGCGAAACTATCGCCATCAACTACTTGAATCCAGTGCTCGTCGCTAACGACTCGTACCGGCTGTCTCAAGTTGTGTTACAGTGCTACAAACTACTGCGCGCTAGTAAATCAGCCTACTTCCCTATCAAGGCCCTCCCTTCCTCGATGGAATACTCGGGGTCGGAAGCGGCGTCCTGCTTAGAGCAGGACTTAATGATATCCGACACTGATGACGACATTAGTGTTAACCGCTGGCCCGACCTGCCTCGTCCTACCTCCACTCCCCATCACCCTCCAACAACCACCCAGCATGATACCTACCAGTCTACATCGCTCTCCAGTACCAAACGGCGGGCCGAAGACACCTCTACCTTCGCCGCAGGAGAATGTCAACCGCCTGCTGCCAAGATTATCAAGGGAACCTCAAGTGAGTGTAATAAGGCTCCTACTCGCCCTACCCTGCCTAATCATAGTACTACTCCCGTTGCCCACACCCGACCCTCACCCGCCCTTCCAGCATTTGCTCCCCGAGACATATATGTAAAGTTGGCCTTTAGCGAAAACCCGTCCACAGAAGTTAAACTCCGCTGGCTGTCAACTATCACCAAGACTTTCCACCTGCAACTGGATGCGGCCGAGGTTAAGATGGCTGCACTCACCTTTCGATTCATCTACATATCAAGACAACGCACAGACATCCTGGACCGAGTTGCTACAAATGAATTTATGTCACTGCCTCTTCTCCCTCAGGACTCTCCCGAAAGACCTCGTAAGTACCCCCAATACCTACTTACTCGCTATCCCGTTGACGTGGATCACAAGTTTGCTCTACAGTTCCCAGGAGTGCACTCGGCTCGGCGCTTCATGCAAAACGGTTCCCCCATCAACCGCATTGTTATTGTGTGGAGCCTCCCCGAGACATCCCCCGACACCATTGCTTTTGACTTCCTCCCTCTCCTCCCACCGTGTCAAGTCCAAAGACTCCTTGACGACCGACCCTAGTGCTTCAGGTGTTGGGGTATCGGTCACATTTCCAGGTACTGCTCCGCCTCCCCTAAGTGTGCCTGGTGTGCCGCCGCCCATGAATCCAGAGAATGTCCCGTCCGGAGTGCGCCCCCGCCCCCATCTGCGACTACTTCCACCTCTGAACCTCCACCACAGCCGAACCCATCACAATGGAAGTGCCCCCGATGTCTACAGCCAGGTGTCAACGTCTGGCACGGCTGTACTCGGCGCAAGACCCAGACCAGCGGCCCCATCTCAGCCCCACCACCTCCTCCCTCCCCGGACTGTCCTCTCTGCTCCCACACCCCCTCAGCAAGACGCTCCCTTCCGTAAGGCCGTTGCAGCCCTTCAAGCGCGATGTGCAGCACTCGAAGACCGCTTCGCCTCCATTGACACCAGGATTGACAACCTTGTCTCGGCCCAAACTACTACTGCCACCAGACTCTCCACATTGGCGGAATCACAACAAACCCTCGTCTCCTCCATCTCCATGCTTGCCGAGAGAACGGAATCAATTGCAACTCGTCTCGACAAACTCTGTAAGTTACAACCCAGTACTAGCCAGTCCTCCTCGAATCGTCCATCCACCTCCACACTCCGGTCTCCTACCAGCAAACGCAACATTCGTAACTAACATTCACCTAGACCTCCTTTCATGGAACATCAATGGTATCACCAACCACAAAAAGTACACACAATTGAAGGCATATGTACAGATACATCACCCTTGTGTCATTTTTCTCCAGGAGGCGTTTCCAAACCGGCCCAACACTGCACCACAGGTACCATCCCTTCCCGGATATATCCCCTATATTCATACGATACGAAACGGTCTTCTAACATACATACACAATACAGTGATACACCGTCTTCTGCGCTCCTCTACAGACCCTGACGTAACATTCCAACTCTTCGAGATAGAAATTGGGGGCGGAATCCTACAGCTCTGCAATATCTACTCTGCTCCCGCACGCCTTCGTCCAACCACTCTTCCACCACCTACGATAAAAGGTATAATATACGCAGGGGATTTCAATGCTCGACATCCTGCATTGGGAGATCGTCCTGGCACCACTAACCGCCCTGGTGTTCACCTGCTATCCTTCATCCGACAACATCATCTGACCCGCTGGGACACATGTGGCGCCACACATTCCCGGGGAGGCACCTTGGACCACGTCCTCACCTCTGGCTTGGTATCATCCCGTATCCAGTGCTCCTCAGTACCTGCATTATTCTCAGACCATATTGCTCTTCTCTTCCATTATTCTCTTCCTACGATACCTACACCCCCTATCACACGCCTACGTCTCACCATAACCCCCAAATACTGCCCGACGTACATTTCATACATGACTTGCATACTACCTACCTTAGACTGTTCATCCCCCGACCAGTTATACACCAGCCTTGTCTCCGCCACCCACGACTTTTACAGGCTTTACGTATCACGACCCCACCTCCAATATCGCCCTCCTCCTCACTCGTGGTACCTAGACACCCGACTTAAGGACGCACAGAAAGAAGCGGAGCGCGTTGGACTCATGTTCCAAACTAACCCATCTCCTGAACTACTTCATCGTTACCAGCAATCCAGAGACGATTTAACAACCCTCCTAGAATGTGTAAGTACTGACTCCTGGAAGAGATTTACGGACAGAATTAATCACCAAACTAGTGTAGCCTCCATGTGGCACCTTATTCGCAGAGTAATTAAGAAGACTCCTGCTACTGCCCGTCATCATTCCTCCACCGTATTTGCCGAACAGCTCATCGACACGTGGTCAAACCAGTCCAACCCTGCCAACCTACCTACCCAAGTCCAAGATGCCCTCTCCTCCGGTGCTTTTGCTTGTGGACTCCGCCTTGTACATGCTCTGCTGCAAGAGGACGATGAAGAAAATATACCAATCACTGAAGATGAACTACGACGTGCTCTCTTGAGAGGTAAAGTCACGTCCCCTGGGGATGATGGCATTACCTACAATGTGCTACGATTACTGCACCGTGTACCCGGGAACCCCCTCCTTCGCCCCTACAATATGTGTCTACGAGATGGATATATCCCACATGCCTGGACCACGAGTCCAATAATCCCCATACCCAAGCCCGGTACATCAAATTTCAGGCCCATCTCCCTTACATCCTGCTTCTGCAAAGTAATGGAAAGAATCTTGCTCACCCGACTGATGTACCAACTACAAGATCGCCTTTCTCCACGTCTCTTCGGCTTTCTACCCCAACGCAGCACTCATCACTGCCTCGTCGACTTGTATTCTCGCCTCTCCCGTGACATTGTTGTGGCATTTGTAGATCTAAAAAGTGCATTTGATGTAGCTAACCGAGACGTTATTTTAGATCAATTAATTGACTTTGGAATTAAGGGTAAATTGTTACGATGGATTAAGGGCTACCTCAGTAACCGGACCTCCCGTGTCTTCTTCAGCGGTGCCTACAGCTCCTCACGGGATTTTCATCTCGGCACTCCTCAAGGAGGGGTTTTAAGTCAATTTCTCTTCAATATACTAATGCATCGTCTCCTCACATCTTTGCCCACTATTCCTGAGGTCACAATTACATGCTATGCAGATGATCTATGTATTCACTCTACTTCCCCAACACACCTACAACTCTTTCTTACTTCTCTCTCCCAGGCTTCTGCTAACTGTGGCCTTGTTGCTTCCCCACAGAAGAGCAGAATTTTCTCCTACCGCCCTCCTGCCACGCTGCCAGAGTTCATGATTGGAGACTGCATCATCCCACTAAGCTCCCAGTACTGCTACCTTGGTGTACCAGTACGAATCTCGGAAACTCTTCCTGCCCGGCGTCAATCCCATCCCGTAATTCGTGAACTGCTAGATCGTCTCCAACGTCGGCTCCGGCCTCTCCAGTGGCTCACCAACAACTCTTCCGGTATCTCCATCCCCGTGGCCAGAACTGTCTATATTACTTTTATACGCTCTGTTGTTGATTACCTCTCCCCTGCCTTAATTCAACTTCCTCGATCTGCTTTAGAGCCACTGGAGATTTTTCAGAACAAAGCAATGAGAATAATTCTTGGTTGCCCAATGACTACCAGAATTGTCAACATGCAACGGGAATTACGGCTTCCATCCCTAGTTGAGAAGATTCATTCTAACGTCACCTGCCTCACAGTTAAGTGTATACACTTCCCCCACCTCTCACCGCACTTCACAGCACTGATCAGAGCTTCTCTCAGCCCCGCTCCGCCCGTCCCCCTCCCTCATGCCCGACGTACATTTCATACATGACCTGCATACTACCTACCTTAGACTGTTCCTCCCCCGACCAGTTATACACCAGCCTTGTCTCCGCCACCCACGACTTTTACAGGCTTTACGTATCACGACCCCGTCTTATAAAGTCTATCTCCTCCTTCATTCGCAGCCTAGATTTACAAGTACCAGTAGCTGACATACCCCCAGCCCCTCCCCCGTGGGCGCTACCATCGCTTGTGGTTAGCTTCACTCCTACAGCAAAATGTGACCCACCTCCTCTACAACTACAGCTGGCCTTGGAACATGTTACCCAGGTAACATCCTCCATCACTGCTCCGCATCGCCTCTACACTGACGGAGCACTACAATCAGATGGTGCAGCTGGAGGAGCAGTCTACTCACCTGACCTACCGCCACCTCCTGAGGGCTGGGTCGGCCGTCGACTCCGAGATCACTCCAGCTCCACGTTGTGCGAACTATACGCCATCTTAGATGCTATCAGTCTCGTTTGCCAAAGAGGAGTTAATGCTGTCATCATATGTGACTCTAAGCCTGCACTGCAATCCCTCTCCGCTATTCATCCCACTCACCATTCTGTTGTACAACAAATCCTTTCCTTTCTATCCCTACTGACTATCCGTAATCTCTGCATTAAATTTATTTGGATTCCATCTCATGTAGGTTTACACCATAACACCAAAGTAGACCGCCTAGCAAAGGAAGCCTGCCGACTCCCCCGTCGTGGTGATGGACGACCTCTCTCCCTGCCATGTTACCTCAACAGGGTCCGCTCCGCTGCACTTCTACCTGAGCAACGTCAACGGGACACCGAGAGACCCTTCAGTGTCACCATCACCCACTACGAATCCGTATGCCGCCACAAATACACGTACCGCCGCAGGGGACTTATGGTTCGTCGCCACAATGTTGTCTCAGCCCGACTGCGGCTAGGCTACCGTCCACCGTGGCAGGTCGCCGGGGTGGAGGGTGAGCCTGTATTCACAGAATGTCGCCTATGCCACGCTCCACTAGCCAACACCATCGAGCACTACTGCCTAGCGTGCCCCACTGTAAGACATCTAATACCCCAGGGACTACCATTAGATGCAATCTGTCGTCATCTCCTATCACAAAATAGATTAGATGAAATACTTGTCCGTTACCTGCGTGACATCTCAATCTTACTTCCCTTTTGAATGAATGTACAATACCCAGTGTCCTATATGTTACCTGCAACTCATGTATTGTATGTGTGTATATATAAGTGTATGTGTACGTGTGTAAGCATGCGCATCCCAGTTGCCTTCCTACATTCATTATGAAAACCTCCCCCCACTGTATGACGCTATTGCGTAATAAAAAAAGAAAGAAAAAAAAAAGAGTCGGTTAACGTAATTCATTGGAGTGGAATTCTTTATCATTCTCCTAAATAATCAATTGACCCACCATTCAAAATGGTATTAGATATCGACACTTTCACAGAGAATCCCTCTGTGGATCAACTAGCAGATGATCTCAAACTGAGAGACTGGCGAGCTTTGGCCCAAACTTATCATATAAATGTCCCTCCTTCTCTTAACAAAACAGATCTTAGAAGCATTGTCATAAATCGCCTCATTGATTTGGAAGTCTTAGATGTTGACGCCTATCAATTATTCCCGGCACTAGTGGCACTACAGGATGTAATGTAGAATTAAACACAGAAGTAGAAACATCAGATACAGCAACACACAACCAAACACTAAACACCCCACCAGATCCTAGTATTATCCGCCCTATCCCTGACTACACGAATTGATCAATAGTTTCCTTAGAACTAGAAAGACTTAAGTTAGAAAGAGAGAGAATTGAATGTGAGCAAGAAGAGCGTAAACGTCAGCGTGAACATGGACGTGAGATGAAAGAACATGAACGTGAGATGAAAGAATTTGAACGTGAGATGAAAGAACGTAAACAGAAACACAATATAATAGAGAGACAAAGACTTCCGTCCAACTACACCACAACATAGCCTCTATCCCTCCTTTCAACGAGTCAGAACCAGAGTACCTCCTTCGACAGTTCGAAAGACTCGCAGTACACCTCAAGTGGCCCGAGAAAGAATGGATATGGCTTATTCAAAGTAAACTAGTAGGAACCGCCGCCAAGGTCTTTAACAGTCTTGAGGAGTATATCTCTTATAACAGAGTCAAAACCAGTATCCTTAATGCCTATCAAGTTACCCCAGAATCCTATAGGCAAAAATTTAGAAACTTGTTAAAAAATTCAACTTATGAAGAATTTACTGCCAAAAAGCAAAAGCTCTTCAAACAATGGCTCTCCTCCCGTAGAACTAATACGTATGATCAATTGGTAAACTTGATTGTCATTGAGGAGTTCAAACGAAGAATTCCATTCCAAGCAATGATGTATAACACTGACAAGGATTTACTAGACTTGAATGAAGCTGGTCTGTTGGCCGATCAATTTACGGTGGTGCACAGGTTGGGATCACAACGCGAGCGTCCATGTGTAAAGTCATCAGCAGATTCCCTCGCGTCTCAGGATGATAAGCGGTTTAGGGATAAGTTCTCAAATACCCCTCCTTCCTCCGATACCTGTAGCTACTGTAAGAAACCTGGTCACCATATTTCTCGATGTCAAGCTCCAGGCTGTAGAACCTCCTCATTCACTAACCAGCAAAAAGAATCATATAAACGTCAAAGTAAATCCCCCTCAAGGAAAAGTCTATCTAACTCACAAAACCCTCCAAGACCCATGTCCCATGTTGTAAAGGCTGGTTCTCAATCCCAGAAAGATCCTTTCCAAGATTTCAAATCTCAAGGTGAAATCGCCCTCTCACGAAACGGTCCTTTTCTCCCCATTACTATTCTTAGAGACACTGGTGCCGCTCAGTCCATTATCATAAAATCTGCTCTACCCGAGATTGGGACCAGAATCACTGGACCCAAAGTAACCATAAGTGATCTGTCTTCGGTTCAGTCCACAGAACTGATCAATGTATTCCTCAAGAGTAAATTCTTTCAAAAGGAAGTGGAGATCGGTATCTGGCACAAACCCATGCCTATTCCAGGCGTTGGTCTCATCCTTGGTAACGATCTCACCGGCTCCCTAGTAGTCCTTCCGCCCGAAATAGTAAATCCTCCCTGTGACCTACTCTGGTAGAAGACCACTTACATCCTGAAAATTTTCCTCTGTGTGCGGTCATTCGCTCACAAAATCGTCCCGTAGACCCCCCACTGCCCAGTACATTTAATCTTCCTAACCAAATCATATCCTCTAAAAATCTATCCAGAGCTCAACTCGAGGATACCACCCTCCAAAACTTCCATAGAGTAGCAGCCAGTTCCCGAAAACAAGTTGACCACTTCTCTGGATTCTACTACCAAAAGGGAATCCTAATGAGAATAACCAAACCCCCTTCCCGTTGTAATCTCGATACTTGGGGCGAACGATACCAAATTGTCATCCCTCGTTCTATCCAACCCAGTATCATCCAGGTTGCTCATGATGGTTCTGGAGGACATCTAGGTATTTGCAAGACCTACGATCGAATCAATGAGCACTTCTTCTGGCCCGGTCTAAAGAAGACCGACACTGATTACGTTAGGACCTGTCATACTTGCCAGATTGTGAGAAAACACAACCAGAAAATCCCACCAGCTCCTCTGAACCCCATCCCCGTCTCTGGTGAACAGTTTGAAAAGGTAATCATCGATTGTGTAGGGCCATGGCCCAAGACAAAGAAAGGAAACCAATATATCCTTACTGTAACGTGTCAGGTAATTAGGTACCCTGAAGCTTTTACTCTGAAGGAAATTAATGCTCGAGTCATAGCAAATACCCTGTTAAACTTTTTCACTCAAGTGGGTCTACCCAAAGAGATCCAGTCTGACAGAGGAACAAACTTCACCAGTGACCTTTTTACCAGTGTACTAAAAGAATTAGGCATTACCCAAACCCTATCCACCGTTTATCATCCTGAAACTCAGGGCGCCCTTGAACGGTTCCATCAGGCACTCAAGGCCATGCTTCAAAAATTGTGCTTAAATTTACCTGATTGGGATGAGAGACTACCCCCCATGTTATTTGCCGTAATGGAAATCGTGCAGTCCTCGTTAGGATTTTTCCCTTCGAACTGCTGTACGGTCACCAAATAAGAGAAACCCTTAAGATCCTTAAGGAACAGTGGTATCAAGAGGCCCCTCAACATTCCAAACAGACGGTGAACCAGTATATTGATCAATTAAAACACAGACTGAAAGTAGTCCAAAGCATTGCCCTAAAGAATTTAGCCGTGTTTCAACCCAAAATGAAGACCCATTTTGACCAGAAAACCAAGGTTCGAATCTTTAAACCCGGTGATGAGGTACTCCTGTATCTGCCCATACCTGGAGCCCCCCTCACCCACATGTTTCGATGTCCCTATATAGTTTATCACTGCCTTAATAAACTCAACTACGTTGTTCTTACTTCTGACAAACAAAAAAACTCCAAACTTGTTCATGTAAATCTGATGAAAGAATACCTAAGGAGACAACCTGCTGATGACTCCCCGAGATCTATCCATTGTAACCAAAACCCAGAAGGTGAATCAATTCTCCCAGTACAGAATATATGGGGTACCGTCATAATGATGGCGTGGACCATTGGGCACCCTATAGAAATAGGGCTTCACCGAAAATAATGAATAAGGTGACACCAGAGAAATATCTCACCAGAAACCAGTTGGCACGGAGGTGAGATTACTGAAAAAAAAACTTCATAGTAACTATGAACAGAAAAAAAAAAAAAAAACCGGGCGTTCCTGTTGGATCATCGTCTCCTAAAGGTCCAACCGCATTGCCTCGTGTGCTTACGGGCAGTGTGCCACCGAATGTGAGTAAGCACTGTCCAAGCAGATCCAAGTCTTGGACATTCAACAACATGAAGAAAATGAAGATCTATACCTACAACGTAAGAAGTCTCTCAGAAAATCACAGGCTGGAGAGTTTAATGGAAGAACTAGACAACATCAAGTGGGACATCGTAGGACTGAGTAAAGTCCGAAGAGCGGAAGAAAAGCTGATACAATTAGAAGATGGTTATCACCTGTTCTACTATAAAGTAAGGACAAGGAAAGATCTAGTGGAGTAGGATTTTTGATAAACCGAGAGGTTGCTGGTAATGTAGTCAAATTCAATAGTTTATCAGACAGGGTAGCTTGGATTGTGATTAGGCTATGTAAAAAGTACACTCTAAAAATAGTTCAAGTTTATGCACCAACTTCAAAGAGTTCAGACGATGAAATTGAATCCTTTTATGTTGATTTAAGTCAGGTAATAGATCAAGAAAAAAAGTATTTACACGTTGGTAATAGGAGACTTTAATGCTAAAGTGGGGAAGAAGATGGGAGATAAGTCGTGCATTGGGAAGTTTGGAGTAGGTGAAAGAAATGACAGAGGCGAGATGTTAGTCAATTTTGCAGAGAACTACAACATGAGAATAATGAACACTTTCTTCCAAAAGCGTGTAGGTCGTAAATGGACGTGGAGAAGCCAAAATGGAATAACAAAGAACGAAATAGACTTGATATTAGAAGATGAGAGGAAAAGCGTTAGCAATGTTACGGTGATAAATAAAATCAACATAGGTAGTGACCGTAGAATGGTAAGTTGCACAACTAAATTCAATTTCTGAGCCGAGAGAAATAAACTAGTTTTAAGAAAGAAAATCAGCCTTGCAGAGGTTAAGGATAATAATAAGAGATTTCGATCAGAAATTAAAAATAAATCCAAAACTCTAAGAACTAACGAGGACATCGTGGAAGATATTAATTTGAATTTAGCGAATATCATTAGGGAATCGGCAGAGAAAGTAGGAAGTACAAAAAACATTAGAGTAAACAAATATTCCAAAGCTACAAATGACCTAATTAAAAGAAGAAGGACCATGCAGATTAAAA
>NW_027467714.1:507500-525000 GCF_046742065.1 Oratosquilla oratoria
TCCTTTCCTTCCTTCGGGTGTTGGGGTAGTGGTTGGGAAAGTGCTCTCCCTTCCTTCTTTATTTCATTCCTCCCCCTCTTCCTTCCTTCCTTCCTTGCTTCTTTCTTTCCTTCCTTCCTTCCTACCTCCTTTCCTCCCCTTCTTTCTCCCTTCTTTCCTTCCGTCCTTTCTTCGGAGGTTAGTGGGTTGGGAAAGTGTCTTCCGTTGTTTCCTCATTCCCTTCCTTTGGGGGTTGGAAAAATGTCCTCTCATACTTTCTCCTTTCTTTCCTTCCTTATGCTCAATCCTGAGGTTATGTGAAAGTTCTTTTGCCTTCCCTGTGTATTGATTTTGCCAGGTCGCCGCCGCCGCCGCCCTCATACCGCCCTTTTATTAAGCCGAGTCCTTTACGCGGGCGTGCTCTGGTCGCCGCTGTTTACAGATCCCCGCGGTTTGAGCTTTAATATTCCGGTGAAGGGTTTCCGTACAAATGCGTCCTATACGGCCAGAAGGGACCGCACGAGTGTGTCCTATACGGCCAGAGGGGACTGCACGAGTGCGTCTTATACGGCCAGAGGGGACCGCACGAATGCGTCTTATACGGCCAGAGTGGACCGCACGAGTGTGTTCTATCCGGCCTGAGGCGACTACACGAGTGCGTCTTATACGGCCAGAGTGGACCGCACGAGTGTGTTCTATACGGCCTGAGGCGACTACACGAGTGCGTCCTTTACGGCCAGAGAGGGCCGCACGAGTGCGTTCTATATGGCTAGAGGGGACCGTACAAGTGCGTCCTATACGGCCACAGGGGACCGTACGAGTGCGTCCTATACGGCCAGCGTGTACTATGCAAGCGCGTCAGATACGGACAGAGGGGACCGTACGAGCGCGTCCTATACGGCCAGAGGGGACTGTACAAGTGCGTCCTATACGGCCAGAGCGGACCGTACAAGTGCATCCTATACGGACAGAGAGGACCGTACGAGTGCGTCCTATACAGCCAGAGGGGACCGTACGAGTGCGTCCTATACGGCCAGAGGGACGTAAGATGGGGCGGAATAAGGTGAGCTAACAGACCAGTCGTTCCTGACTGGGCCGGCTTTATCAGACGAATAAAATGAATGTGAATATGTACAAATATTAATAAGTAGATAATTGAATAAGTAAATGCATGTGCAAGGGGATAAGTGAATAAATACATATACTAGTGCGTCTAATACGACCAAAGGATGTGGACTGGGACGGAACGCAGTAAATGAACGAACCAGTTGGTCCGTTACCAGTCCAGCTTCAACATATGAATGAAAATGAATCTGTAATTTCAATAATATATCAACAAACAAGCAGGCAGTTAAATAAGTAAATACATAAGGGAATAAATAAATGCATAGCCAGTGTGTCTTATACGACGAGGAGATGTAGAACGAAACAGAATCCAGTTTGAAGAACAAGCCGTGACCCGTGACAGTGCTGGCTTCAGCAAATGAATGAATATGAATATATGAACACATAGAAATATCAATAAATAAGCTGGTAATTGCCTCCTGAAGAAGATCATAACTTCTTCATTACTGAACTGAACCTATCCAAAGAAACACCATGTGAGGAAGGAGCCCTTATCATTACGATTTTTGGTTGTTAGAGCTTTATCAAGTACATAATTGTGCCACAGAAATCTTTAAGAATAGATAAGAGGACCGGGGGGAAGGGGGGCAGGTGAATGTCACTGGTACCTCGGGGCAGTTAAGGAGAATGGAGAGTACTGTGATTGTTCCTGTGCAATGGTGTATCTCCCTTAGACTTGTTGGCAAGTGCTGATTGCATACTGGATAGAATCATCAGGCATTCACTCACTCCCACTAGATTTTGGTTTGTGGACCCCATTGGTCCGTTAGTGGTCCGTGGTCCACACGCTGAAAATTGCTGGTTTAAGATTGAGTTAATTAGTTTACGTCTACGTTACCTCACTGACTGTAAGTGGGATATGCGAAGGCGGATTATCCAGTCCAAAGTTTCTTATTTATTCTAGGTTTCTACTCTTCGCGTCTTCCGTCCCCCTTGTCCCCTTCTTGTTTTTGTTCTTGTCCTTGTTCTTGTTCTTGTTCTCTTCTTCTTCTTCTTCTTCTTCTTCTTCTTCTTCTTCTTCTTCTTCTTCTTCTTCTTCTTCTTCTATTTTCCTTCACTTCTTCCTCTCTTCTTCTTTCACTTCTTCTTTTCTTCTTTTTCTTCTCTGCTTCTTCTTTTTCTCTGCTTCTTCTTCCTCGCAATCACCTTTTTCCTCGCTCACCGTCTTCTTCTCTTCTTCTTCTCTACTCCTTCGTCTTCTTCTCCTCTTCTTCTCTCCTTCTCCTCTTCTACGTCTTCCTCTTCTTCTTCACACTGCGTGCTTCTCTACAACACCAATGTGAATCAGTGTCCCTTCCTCCCGCACACGGAGTTGACAGGGTGAAGACGTGCATTTTTTTCTCCTTCTGTTTTGGGTTTAGTGCGTTTTGCGAAACCTTCCGGTAACCTCAAGAATCTGTTCTTCCTTAGTTGTTGTTCTTTTATCTTATCATTCTATCTTAACTTCCAGTAGCATTTTTTAACAAAAGCCTCTGCGTTCTTGTTTTCTTATTTTTATTGTTCTTTCTTGATTTCCAGTACCCTGTGAATGTTTTGCAAACACACACACACACACACACACACACACACACACACACACACACACACACACACACACACACACACACACACACACACACACACACACACACACACACACACACACACACACACACACACACACACACACACACACACACATATATATGTATATATATATATATATACGTATATGTATATGTATATATATATATATGTATATATAAATACGTATATGTATGTATACATATATGTATATATATATATATATACATATATATATGTATATATATAAATATATATGTATATATATATGTATATATATATATGTATACATATATATATGTATATATATATGTACATATATAAATATATATATATATGTATATATATATACAGTATGTATATATATATGTATACATATATAAATATATATATATATATCTATATATATATATACTTATTTAACATATTTTTCATATCGTTCCCACGCTGGTATGATGCTTTTTAGTTTTTGCATTTAGCTTTCGGTTTGTTGCCTCAGTACGGGCCCTCGACCTCATGAACGCAATTCTTGCCTCGACATTTTTTTTTCTTCCACCTTTTCATTTTCTGAAAGCTTATTTCTTTTTTTCCACTTTGATCACCAACTTGACTTCATTTTCCTCTCTCCCGTCTTCTTCTTCTTCCAAGATATTTGTACAAAACGCTGCTGGTCTTTTCCTTGCTGAAACGAATATTTCCAAGACACTTGTATTTTCACAGGTTGCTCTTGTTTCTTATCAAGACGTTATGCAGTTTTTCAATTTTTTTTTTCTCGAAATTCCTTCGTCATATTGCAATAGCGGTGTCTTGCTGGATTACCTCTTTCCTTATTGTTATTATTTTCATTTGTGAGCAATATCCAGCGCTTCTGTCCTTGATAGGACGGAGGGTTAGTAAACCTACGAAAGTGATATGCATTCTTTTTTAATTAGAAATGAGTCTCCAGTCATAAAAATATACTGTGTCACTCTGGTCCGTAGGGGTGGCATCGAAGTCGCATGTTTCGATTGTATAAAACTTGTACAGTCAGTACACCACACGAAGCCTTTTTTTTCATTACTTGTTCCCCTAGTTAAGTAGTTCTCAAACATTGCAATACCCTCTTCAACATACATCAGAATATCATACTCCCGTCCCCCCTTTTCGAAGTATTTCTTGCTGAAAAAGAAAAATATTAATCTGTATTACTGATTCAGTCTATGGCATCGATAAAAATGTAAAGATTTGTAATCATTTCTCATTGAAAAGGAGAAATATTAATTTTTATCATTGATTTAATTTATGATATTAATAAGAATGTGTTGATCTGTAGATTATATAAATAGTAGAATTTACAGGATTGTAGGCTGTAGAAATATTAACATTATGACAGTTTGTGTTTGAAAATTATTCCAGTCCCTTCCCCTTAAAACCTCCAAAATTCCTTTTCAGGGAGCGGGGGTGTACCCTCCTAGATTCTCCCTCAACTGGGGAATTTTCTCCAGTTGGCTAATTCTACCTTAATTAGGGGAATTCTCCCGTAGTTGGTTAATTTTCCCCTAGTTAGGAAAATCTACCCTAATTGAGGAATTCTCCTTTGGGGAATTCTCATCTATTTGGCGAATTCTCCCCTAGTTGGGAAATTTTCCCCCTAGTTGGAAAATTTTCCCCCTAGTTGGGAAATTTCCCCCCTAGTTGGGAAATTCTCCCTTTGTAGGGTAATTCTCCCCTACTTGATTTCTCCTTGTTGGAGAACATTCTCACCTAGCTGGGGAATTCTCTCCAAGCTGGGGAATTCTCCCTTAGCTGGTACTTTTCCCCTAGCTGGGGAATTCTTTCCTAGTTGAGGAATTCTCCCCTAGTTGGGGAATTTCCCCCTATTTGTTGAATCCTCCCTTAGAAGGGAACGCCTGATCTAGTTCGAGCCAAGAGCATGTCTTTACAGAGTTTGAGATCTAGTGACACTGATATAATAGAGATAACAGTCTATCGGACATTTATATTAGAATGAGAGTACTGAATTAGTTAGGACTCCGGTCTCTGTTGATGACATAAAGAGATAAAGAGTCTGTGATTGGCTGCCGTGATTTCCATGACCAATCGGGACGGGTTTTGACTTCACGTTATGACGTAATTTTTTATCTATTTTTTCGTCGAGACTTTGTTTTATAGTGAGTTTTCTCCATTGGAAATATCTAAATTAGGAAATATCCATTATTAGGAACGAATATTAGAAAGTGGTTCTGGCATCCAGAATTTTCTAAATTTTGGCAAATTTCTTTCCAAATACTGGAAACTTAGGAATACTGGAGATTCTCTGTATCTGTACCACTCCGGACACCTAAACATGACCCAAGAGATGTCAAAACTCAACAAACGTATCTTTCGTTGCTGCATCGATATCAGCTGTTGATAGAAATGAAATAAAAAATAGATAAAGGAGAAACACTATACTATGAAATATGAAATCATCGGCAATGTTTCATATATTTACCTCGTTCTCATGTATCAACGGTCATGTTCGAGTATTCACAGTGGTATGTGAGCAAATTGGACTGAAAAAAGGTTTCATTTACGTTTCGTGATTTTTGTATATTGACGCGACCCCAAAGGATGTTCTCCGCTTCTGTCTCGGGTAGTGGGCGGGGGACAGGAATAACCCTTCATCTACGAGGAACTAAAACAAAGGGAAAATAGGTAATGGATGGGTAGGGGTGGACGTGTGCTTTGGCTGGCTATCTCCCTTATAAGGCGGAAAAAGCATCTTGGTAAATTGGTAAACGAGGTGGGGGTGTAGTGTCACAAACCTATGGGGGCTAGGTCAGGTTTGGTTGGCTTGGCTTAGGTTAGGGGTAAACCAACACCGGCTTTCGGACCATGTGGAAAAGCTCTGCTTTGTTGCATTGTCTTCAAGCCGAGCAGTGTGGCGGGATTCAGGGATGGGGCATGAAATAAAATTGAACAGCAATCGGGTACCCAACCCACGGAGATCTTTGTGTTTTAGTGCAGTGGAATATTGATCAATTTATATATTCATTTAGTTATTTGTTTATTTACTTATTTTTTATTTACTTATATATCTATTTATATTTATATTTGTATATCTATTTTGTTTTGTTTATTATAATTTTTTTATTATTATTTATCATCTGGATTAACGAGCTCCGCCGCAAGGACTCGAACATTTGTATTATCAATTTGCTTATTATAAAGGAAAGACGATAGGGTTGAGCTACCCAGACCGTACAAAAGGAGCGACCTGGACTAACTTGGGAGTTCTCCGATGGCACTTGGGTAGTTCCGTCTCTATTCCGTCCGGGTAGCTCAACGCTATCGTCTTTGCTTCGTAATAAGCAAGTTGCTAATGCAAAGGTTTGAGTCTTTGCGGAGGAACTTGTTAATCCATTTGTCAAAATGACACAACTATATATTATCTGTTTATATACTGATTGAGTGATTGATTGACTGATTGATTGATTTTGTTTTATCTATTTATTTACGTATTTGTTCATCTATTCATTTCACTTAAATTATCATTATTATTTTATTTATTTATCTATTCATTGATTTTGTTTTATTTATTTCTATACGCAATTACTTATTCATACAACGTATTATAATAATCATCATTTTAACTTTTGATTTATGAATTTATTTATTATTTATTTGTTCATTATTTGACTTGGTAAGATTTTACACTCGAGCGAAGCGTAATATACCATGTGCACCTATATAAATGTTTCCACTTGCTCAGCTGAAAAGAATCTAGGCTCGCATTTTGTAATATTCTAGAACTTCAAGATTTAACGTAGATTGTCGGAATTCCGGTTTTCAAATTTCCTTTTGGCGGGATTTCTTTTTGGCGGGAGAGCCAAAGCAAAATTTCTTATATATCGCGGTTCCAATTTCTTGGCTGGGTGTTTACACAACAACATTCAGACGCAAGAGACTGGAGCTATTGCGAGAGACGGGTCGGTCGCTGAGACTACGAGATTGAAATGACAAGGTGGGATTTGTGTAATTAAAGGGCAACCTTGGACCTTAATCAAGCCTGCAACTATAACGAAATTATGATAGCAATGAAAGGTGGAATTTCTATGATTAGAGCGTAATTTTAGAGCTTAAACACATCTGCAACTATGACGAAATTGAAACGATATACAAGGGTGGATTTTCTATAACTACAACTATTGCGAAATTGAAACGATAGTTAAAGGTGAAAATCGCATACTTATAGACTAATTTCAGACCTTAACCGTACATACATATGCGACACCTCAATCTTAAATCTAGAAAAACGAAAAAAAAAAGTCGAAATTCCCACACTTAAAGCCTAATTTCAGACCTCAAAAATATCTGTACATTCAACACAGTGTGCCCAGTCTTGCGTGTCAGGTCCTTATTTTCTCCCTGGATTCTTGTGTCATACCTGCAGTTCATATCACTTGTTGCGACGAAGTGCAATAGAAGGAGGGACAGCCCGTAGACTTGCAGATAGATGGAGATGGAAGAAGGAGAAGCATTACAGCTTACCATATGAGTTGATTATTTATTTATTTATTTATTTATGTATGTATGTATGTATGTATGTATGTATGTATGTATGTATGTATGTATGTATGTATGTATGTATTTATTTGTTGAATTATTTATTCCTTTGTTTCTTTATTGGTCTATTTCTCTACTTGTTTTTTATTGATTATAAATTATTAATATTTTTTATTTATTTATCTACTAATATATTGACTTGTTTGTTTAGTTTCATTTATGTATTGGTTTATTAATTAATTTACTTGAGTAGTGCTGAGGGAGAACGCTCCAAACGTCATTAAAATAATGTTTACATAGAAACCCCTTCTTGTTCAAAAGGAGGGGTTTTACGCAAACGTATCAGTTTTGATATTGGTTAACTTTATGAACGATTTCTGCATATATATATATATATATATATATATGTATATATATATACATATATATGCATATATATATATATATATGTATATATATATGTATATATATATATATATACGCATGTATATATATATGTTTATATACATATGCATATATATATATTATATATATATAAATATATATATATACATATATATATATATATATATATATATATATGTATGAACAGGCACACACACACACACACACACACACACACACACACACACACACACACACACCACACACACACCACACACACACACACACACACACACACACACACACACACACACACACACTTTCAACGAACGGACGGCTTGAAGAACGTTCTGAAGAAAAGTGCAGATTGTGGATCCCAACGCAAAGAGAAGTGCCTTTTTGTATTTGCAGGGTGGGGGGAAATTGCTCGTGGGGTAGTGGGAAAGTAAGGAAAGAGGAGAGGGGGAGGGATTGCTGGGGAAATGGAAGGTAATGAGGAGGTGGAGGAATTGGCCCTGACGGGCCGCCGAAAGGTGGACAAGCGACCGCAAGACGAGCTGGATGATGACGACATGTCTAATAGGAATGTGAAGATTAGAGGTATAGATAGGAGCAATACAGTAGAAAGTGATGAGAATATTTTCAAGGGATTTAAAGAGGGTGGGGGGGACACAACCCCCCCCCCCCCCTGACAAGACTAGAAGAGAAGGTCGATAAGATGAACGAGGACTTGGAGCGTAGGTTCGGTAATGTTGACAGTATAATTCGAAGAATTGAAAAATTGGAAGAACTAGAGAGGGCGAAAAAAAACTTAACTAAGGAAATTGAAGAATTAAAACAACAGTTAAAAGAAGTAAAAGATGAGAATAAAGTCTTAAAGGAGAATAATATGGAGAACAAGGAGGGTTGGAAAAAAATTCAAGAAAATAGCAAGGTTGCATTCACTGACATAATCAGACAGCAAATGAATGAACAAACTGAAAACTCAGTTATTAAAGTGATGAGACAGAAGGAGAATATAGTAAGAGACTTAGCAGACAAAAAGAAATGTATAATTATATTAGGAATGGAAGAGAAACATAACCCAGATAGAACCACAAGAATCAAAGAGGAAAATGAAAAAGTAAGCCAATTACTAGAATCAGTTCAGGAAGATGAACCAGGAATTATGAAACAAATCGAAGAGAAATTTAGACTCGGAAAGTATAGCACAGACAAGACCAGACCAATTAAGATTAAATTCAAGTCACAAACAACGGCAGAGAATATCTTATCCAAAACAGGGAAACTAGCAACAAGTGAACAATACAAAAAGATATGGATAAAAAGGGAAATGAATAAAGAGGAAAGAGAGGAAGAAAAGCAGAAAAGACTGGAAGCTAAGGCAAAAAACGAGAACAGAACGGAGTCAGAGAAAGAGAGATTCTATTGGAGAGTAGTGAACATGAAACTAAGGAAGTTCGACATACAAAAGAAAAACATAAGGGAAACAGAGAACACAATGGAAGTGGCAGAAAACTAAGAGTGTCTTACACAAATATAGATGGATTAATAACAGGATTGAATGAGCTGAATGATTATTTGAAAGAAAAAGAACCAGACATAATGGGAATTGTAGAAACAAAATTAAAAGGCCCACTACCACCCAACAGTGTAGGACATGATGCATACAATTATTGGATTAGAAACAGAGAGAAAAAGCAAGGGGGTGGAGTTATGTTCCTGACTAAGAAGGATATAAACGTGAAAGGTGTCATATATGGAAAGAATACAGTAGAGATGATTATGATAGAAGTGGAAGACAGAGATAAGAAGAGCAGAAAATTTGTGATAAATTATGTGCCTCCAAAAACAGCCTCATGGGAGGAGAGTGAACATAAAAGTATGTTAGAGGACACAAAGATAACATTAAATAAAATAATGGAAGATGGAGGAAGAATAGTTATGATGGGCGACTTTAATTGCAAAGAAATCTGCTGGGAAGAAATGACAGTAAAGGGTGGAGACGACTCATGGGGAAACGCTCTACTTGAGATGATTATTGACCACACAATGACACAATGGATACAGGAGAACACTAGGTATAGAAATGAAGAAGAACCATCGAGACTAGACTTATTAATTACATCTGAACCTAGAATAGTGGACAAGATTGAATATAAAACACCAATAGGTAAAAGTGACCACATATTGATTGAACTGGAACTTAATGAAGAAAAATATATCAAAAGAAATGAACAATATAGAAAAGGAAGAATGATGTATGAAAAAACAAACTTTGATAAAATAAGAGAATTCTTTCAACAAGAAAACTGGGAAGAAATATACAAAGAAGAAACATCAGTGGAAAAGAAATGGAATATTTTGACAAAAATTTACAAAAAAGGAGTGGAAAAGTATGTCCCAAGACAAAAACAAGAAAAAGAATATGTAAAATGCTGGTACAACAAAAGTTGTAGAGAGTTAAAAGATAAAAGAGACAAAGCCTGGACCAGATGGAAAAAAGACAGAAAACCTGAAAAATGGAAAATATATACCAGTTATAGAAATGAATATGTACAAACATGCAGAGAGGAAAAGAGAAAATATGAAAAAGACGTCATAGAAAAATGTAAAGATCAACCAAAACTATTCTACAGATTTGTAAACAATAAACTGAAAAACAAACAGGACTTGGAGAAATTAAGACAAGGGGGAGTTGAATACACTGAGGAAATGGAAATGGCGGAAATTATGAACAAACATTTTAAATCAGTGTTTACAAGGGAGAACATACAACCTGAAGAGATTGAATGGAAAGAGAAAGTCCCCCCTATAGAAAAAATAGAAGTATCAAAGAATGAAATATTGATACAATTGAGTAATCTTGATGTCAGAAAATCACATGGACCAGATGAAATAGCAAACTGGATTCTGAAAGAATGCAGAAATGAACTGGCAGACAAAATACATAGCATAATAAGCAGTTCCTTGAAAGAAGGAAAAGTTCCAGAAGATTGGAAAAAAGCAAATATAGTACCTATATATAAAGGAGGAAATAAAGAGGAACCTACCAACTATAGACCAGTCTCTCTAACAAGTACAATAGCAAAAATTTGTGAAAGAATTATCAAAAATAGATGGGTAAAATACTTGGAAAAAAAACAACGTACTAAATCCAAGGCAATTTGGATTCAGACAAGGACGATCATGCGTCACCAATTTAATATGCTTCTATTCAAGGCTAATAGATATAATACAAGAAAGAGATGGATGGGCTGATTGTGCATTTCTAGACCTAAAAAAAGCTTTTGACAAAGTACCACATAAGAAGTTGCTTAAGAAACTAGAATCTGAAGGAGGAATACAAGGTAAATTACTAAATTGGATGGAAGACTTCTTGCAAGAAAGAAAAATGAGAGTAGTGATAAGAAATCAACACTCAAAATGGAATGAAGTAATAAGCGGTGTCCCGCAGGGAACAGTCCTGGCCCCAATAATGTTTGCTATATATATTAATGATATGGATGAAGGAATTGAAAGCTATATGAGCTTCTTTGCAGACGATGCAAAACTACTGAAAAGAGTGAAAACTGAAGAAGATTGTGAATCACTACAGAGAGATCTAAATAAAGTACAGGAATGGAGTAAGAAGTGGGAGATGGAGTTCAATACAAAAAAGTGTAGTATAATGGAATTTGGAAAAAGCAAAAACAGAATAACAGGATCATATAATTTGGGAAAAGAAGGAATAAAAAAAGTAGAAAATGAGAAGGACCTGGGAGTCATTGTTATGAATAATATGTCACCTGAAAAACATATAAATAAGATTTTTGGAGAAACTTATAATTTAATAAGAACAATTAAAGTGGCATTTACATACCTGGATGAAGAAATGGTGAGGAAAATCCTAATCACCCTGATAAGACCAAGATTAGAATATGCAGCAACAATATGGTCACCAAGTACAAAATTTTTTATAAAAAAACTTGAAAGAATACAAAGAGCAATTACAAAACTGGCACCAACACTCTCAAAACTATCATATGAAGAGAGACTACAAAAACTTGGACTACAGACACTAGAGCAAAGAAGAGAGAGAGGAGATTTGATAGCTATTTACAGAATCATGAAAGGCATAGAAATTACTGATAGAGAGAATCTGATAAAATGGGATGACAGAAATACAAGAGGACACGGAAAGAAAATAAAAAAAGACAGCTACAGAAGAGATTTGAAAAAGAACAGCTTTCCTCACAGAGTAATAGACAGTTGGAACAAGTTAGATGAGAAAGTGGTGTGTGCAAAAACAATACATGAATTTAAAAATAGTTTAGATAAAATGAGATATGAAGACGGGACCCCACGAGCATAGTTCCCCTTCCCGTAAAATACAACTAGGTAAATACAACTAGGTAAATACACATATATATGTATATATATATATATATATATATATATTATATATATATATATATATATATATATATATATGATACGTAGATGACATCTTCACGATTTGGGATGAAGAGTGGGGTTCATTTACTGGTTTCTTCAATAGACTTAACCACCTTACTGCTAACATTAAATTTAAAGTGGAATGGGAAGTGGAGAATAGTTTACCATTTTTGGACATCTTAGTCATGAGACATCAGGATCTTCTTTCTTTCACAGTGAACAGAAAACCCACACACACGGGGAGTTATGTACACTTCTACAGCAACCATCCTGATAATATTAAATATAGTGTTGTTTCGGGTCTTTTTCTAAGGGCACTAAGATTATGTAGCCCATCTTATTTAGATTCAGAAATTTCTACCATCAAAACTCAGTTAATAAGACTAGGATACCCAGACTGGTTTACAAATAAAGCCTTAAGCAAGGCCAAAACCAGTTATTATAAATCCACTTCCCCTCCATCTCAACATCATAAATGGAACAAACACTGCCTAAAACTTCCTTTTAACCAATCCATCAATAATTTCTCTCAAATGTTGCCAAAAGATAACGTAAACATCATTTTTAGTTATCCCAATAAATCTACTCAGAAAAGTAGTTAACGTTCATCACAGACCAACAGAAGATATAAATCCCGGAGTTTACAAATTACCCTGCTCAGATTGTGATGAAGTGTATTGGGGACAAACGGGCAGAGAATTAAAAACGAGAATTAAAGAACATAAAAACTCAGTTAAATATGCTCAACATAACTCCGCGGTATTTCAACACGTAGCCAACAATAATCACAGAATAAATTGGGACGAGGCAAAAACCATTTTTAAATCCAAATGTAGTTATAAAAGGAAAATTATTGAATCTTCCTTAATAAAACAATTCCCGAATTTCAATATCTCAAAAGGCCAATGGTCACCAGATTACATAACCACCTTGGCAGTTAATAAATTATTTCCTTACATTGTAAAAGCGGACGATTTACCACATAACCCGCGTAACAATATAGATGTCACATGAGATGTCTTGTCCATGTTCCCTAACTTTACCTCTCTCATCTGTATATAAGATATGTATGTTCTTGTCTATGTATTCTGCTTGAAGAGGATCACAGTAAGTGATCGAAATATACGGAAATTCGTTACTTCCTTCTTTTCTTAAATCCAAATAATAGTGGGTTTTTAGTGCACATAATATATAGATATATATATATATATATATATATATATATATATATATATATATGTATATATACATATATATACACATATTTATATATATATACATATACATATGTATATATGTATATATATGTATGTATACATATATGTTATATATATATATATACAAGCCGCGGGCTTCGCCGGGGGCTTGGCTGCGCAAACAGCGCGCAGCTTTCCGCGCTCTCATCCCTCGTTTTCCCCTTCGGTCTCGGCCTCGGGGCGGAACCCCAACACGGGATCCCCAGCACGAAGAAGAACGCGAAGAAGAACGCGAAGAAGAACGCGAAGAAGAACGCGAGGAAGAAGAACGCTAAGAAGAACGCGAAGAAGAACGCGAAGAAGAATATGAAGTAGAATGCGAAGAAGAACGCGAAGAAGAACTCGAAGAAGAACGCGAGGAAGAAGAACGCGAGGAAGAAGAACGCGAAGAAGAACGCGAAGAAGAACGCGAAGAAGAAGAACGCGAAGAAGAACGCGGAGAAGAAGGCGAAGAAGAACGCAAGGAAGAAGAACGCGAGGAAGAAGAACGCGAGGAAGAAGAACGCGAGGAAGAAGAACGTGAAGAAGAACGCGAAGAAGAACGCTAAAAAGAAGAAGAAGAAGAAGAACGAGAAGAAGAATGCGAAGTAGAACGCGACGAAGAACGAGAACAAAAACGCGAAGAAGAACGCGAGGATGAAGAAGAAGAACGAGAAGAAGAACGCGAAGAAAAACGAGAAGAAAAACGCGAGGAAGAAGAAGAAGAAGAAGAAGAAGAAGAAGAAGAAGAAGAAGAAGAAGAAGAAGAAGAAGAAGAAGAAGAAGAAGAAAAAGAAGATGAACGCGAAGAAGAAGAAGAAGAAGAAGAAGAAGAAGAAGAAGAAGAAGAAGAAGAAGAAGAAGAAGAAGAAGAAGAAGAAGAAGAAGAAGAAGAAGAACGAGAAGAAGAAGAACGCGAAGAAGAAGAAGAAGAACGCGAAGAAGAACGCGAAGAAGAAGAAGAAGAAGAAGAAGAAGAAGAAGAAGAAGAAAAAGAAGAAGAAGAATACCACCTGACCCCGACTTATCCAAGCACTTTTTCAAGAATATTTTTAGGACATAGTGTCACTGTAATACTACCTGTCCCCGTCTTCCACAGCGTTTTTTTAGAAGAGTATTTTTATTTAGACTTATATATATATGTATATATATATATATATATATGTATATATATATATGTATATATATATATATATATATATATATATATATATATATATATATACATGTACTAAAGGCTTTTTCCCCCTTACAAGGGAGGTAGCCAAAAAACAAAGGCATAAAAACCGTTCCCACCCATTCCATCCCTAATACACTCCACTCCCCTCCACCCTCTACCCTCCCACTTATCTTGGCACCACCTGGATGACGGGTCATCCCTGCATCTTTTCCACTGCCCTGGGTTAGAAGTAGTGTCGCAAGATACACCACAGCCATAGCAAGGCCGCTTCATTAAACCAGGGACCCCCCTCTCCATCCCCCCTTGCAGAAAAGGAGAAGACGGGGAGAAATCCCTTCGGGCTGCGTCAAAGTTTTCTTACACATACTACCTCACCCCTCATCCCACACCTATTCCACCTCATGCATCACAGCATCATTCATATACAACCATTCTTCACTCACCCCTGTCTTCTGTCCTCTCCCGCCCTTCCTCAACAGACATTCCCCTTTTCCCCAAAGTCCCTTTTACCCCATGCATCCATCTCATCCTAGGTAGTCCCCTCATGTTCACTCCCTCCACATCTGCCTTCCATACCTCTTTTACTAGTCTTTCTTCACTCATTCTTTCCATGTGTCCAAACCATCCCAATACTCTTTCATCCACCCTATGTCCCAACTCCCTTACCACCCCCGTTCTCCTCGTCACCTCCTCATTCCTCACTCTACCTAGCCTTGTAACCCCTATCATACTTCTCAGACACCTCATCTCAAACACATTCAAACTCTCTTATTCTCTTATGTTCCATGTTTCTACACCATACAGTGCTGTCGGCACAATCACTCCATACAATCTTCTCTTAGCATCTATTCCCAAATATCTATTTCTCATTACACTTTTGAATTCACCAAGGTATTTACTCGCTTTTCTCAATCTAAATTCTACCTCCACCTCCACTCCTCCTTTTCCTGCCACATTCGCACCCAAGTATCTAAAACTATCCACTTCCACATATTTAATAAATCGGTAGACACTGGTTTTGTGCCTACTGCTTGGGGGCAGGCAAACGTTGTTCCTGTTTTTAAGAAGGGAGATAAATCGTCTATATGCAACTACAGGCCAATCAGTTTGACATTGGTTATAGGTAAAATGCTTGAATCAATAATAGTAAATAGACTCAGAGAACACATCGAGAGACATAATTTAATTCGTGACACACAGTATGGTTTCTCCAAGGGTAAGTCATGTGTGACTAATCTTCTATCCTTTTACACTAAAGTATATAAGGCGTCAGATAACAATGATAATTACGATGTGATTTACCTTGACTTTAGCAAAGCGTTCGACAAGGTGCCACACCAGAGACTACTAAATAAAATCAAAGCCCATGGCATAGGAGGAAAAGTGTTAGAATGGATTAGAGCTTGGGTCAGTAACAGAAAACAGCGGGTCACCATAAATGGAGTAAAATCCAGGTGGGATAATGTTACTAGTGGGGTTCCCCAAGGCTCGGTTTTGGGTCCTTTGTTATTCATTATGTACATAAACGACTTAGACGACGGGATAAATAGTGATGTTAATAAGTTTGCGGACGGCATTAAAAAAGAACACCTAATTAGGTCAGGAGACAACGCAGAGATTCTGGAGGATGATCTTAACAAATTGTTCACATGGTCAGTGAAATGGCAAATGAACTTCAATATCTCTAAGCGTAGCGTGTCAAACGTAGGGCTACACAACCCCGAAAATAGATACAGTTTAGATAACACGCTTTTAGAGAAAACTGAGGGGGAGAGAGACTTGGGAGTTCTAGTGAGTCCGGACCTTAAACCAGGAAACAGTGCATTAGCGCCAGGAATAAAGCTAACAGAGCATTAGGTTTCATTGCTAGGACGGTAACGAATAGAAGTGCAGAGGTAATTATCAAAATCTATCTAGCGATAGTTAGACCCATCCTTGACCATGCGGTACAGTTTTGGTTTCCGTCCTATAGAATGGACATCAATTCACTAGAATCAGTACAGAAAAGAATGACCAAAATGGTACATGGACTCAGAAATTTGCCTTACGAAGAGAGACTTAGGCATCTTGATTTACACTATCTGGAAAGACGCAGAGTGCGGGGTGATCTAATTGAGGTGTTCAAATGAATCAAAGGCTTTAACAAGGGAGATACAAACAAGGTCATCGTATTAAAACAACAGGGTGGGACTCGCAGTAATGATTAAACTGGACAAATGTATATTTATGAAGCAAATAGGCAGGAATTGGTTTACAAATAGGTTGCTCAACGAATGTAATAGACCATGTAGTGAGCGCTGAAAGTATCAGTTGTTTTAAGAAACGGTTAGACAACTTTATGGATGGGGGTGACAGGTGGTGATTGATATGGAGCTGCCTAGTGTAGGCCTTATGGTCTCTTGCAGTCTCCTTCATTCTTATGTTCTTACACACACACACACACACACACACACACACACACACACACACACACACACACACACACACACACACACACACACACACACACACACACACACACACACACACACACACACATATATATATATATATATATATATATATATATATATACATATATATATATATGCAATAAATACACTAGGAGCGTGTGTTCACAAATGCGTAAATAACCACTAGGAAAAGTAAACTAACGAAGCAGAGCGCTTTCGTGTAATTACATCTTCAGTGCATTCGGTCTTTGTATCTGCACTGAAGATGTAATTACACGAAAGCGCTCTGCTTCGTTAGTTTACTTTTCCTAGTGGTTATTTACGCATATATATATATATATATATATATATATATATATATTATATATATATATGTATATATATATACATATATATATATACATATGTATATATATATGTATATACATATATATATATATACACGTATGTATATATATGTATACATGTATATATATGTATGCATGTATGTATGTATATATATATATGCATGTATGTATGTATATATATATATATATATGTATATAAGAACATAAGAATGAAGGAGACTGCAAGAGACCATAAGGCCTACACTAGGCAGCTCCATATCCATCACCACC
>NW_027467714.1:545000-550000 GCF_046742065.1 Oratosquilla oratoria
TGATAATAATAATGACAGTAATGATAATAATAGTAACGATAATGATAGTAATAACAACAACAACAAACAACAATGATAATGACAGAAATGATAACAATAACAGTAATAACAGTGATAACAATAACAGTCATAGTGAAAATGACAATAAAGATTATGAAAACAATAGTACAAATGATGATAACATTAATGAAAATGGTTATTAAAATGATGAAATAATTATAGAAATAGAATCGTAATAACAATAATAACGATACTGAATTATTAGTAATCAACAATAACTCGTTCCAAATGACTTTTTTTTGTGGGAAATGTAATTTAAAGAGAGTAAGTCCAAAGCTCCTATTCCAAAGTACCTTTTTTAAATTTCATTTGAACACACCCTTTCCAAAGTTCCTTTCCCAAAGTTTTTTTTTTCAGTTAATTTGAAAACACCTACTTTTCCAAAGCTCCTTTTCCAAAATACATTTTAGGGCATTTTAAAAACGCTAAATCATTTTTTTTTTTTTTTTTTTTTTTTTAATGCGATTTGAAGACACTACATTGAAATCTCCCTTAATGTTTACTATAGCGTAATAATCACCCGGAAGGACATAAATTTGCGCGAAATATTCTTTCGTTTCATTAAAAGACGATAAAGGACTTGGACTAAAACTTTAATTTAGTCAGAACGGAGTAGAATAACAGAGTTTTAGTGCCACTCCAGTGAGGGGGAGAAGGGGAAGGGGAGGGTAGGAGAGGAGGGACAGCAAATACCATCCACGTGTTCATATAAGGATGGTCGTCCTTAACACTCAACGTCTCAACCACCCCCCTCCCCCGGCTTCCTCTCGACCCCTCCTTCCTCTCCCCCTCCCATCTCCTCTTTCCTTATCCCCATCCTCCACCTCCTCCTCCTCCTCCTCCTCATCCCCCCTCCCATCCCCTTCTTCTTCCTCTCCTCCACCACCCCCTTCTTCTCCTCTGCTTCTTCTTCCTCACAAATCTCGTTTTCTTCCGTCAGAGCCTATGGCTCCCGTTTTCTTCGAGTCAAAAGCTATTTCCTTCTTTTCATTTTTCCTTCTTCTATTTTTGAGTGCCTTTTCTTTCTTCTTTCGTGCATATTGTCAGCATTGTTGGGCTTTCACTTGCCCAGTGATAGTGTCGTTATGTTGCCTCGTCGTCGTTCTCGTCTATACAATGGAGAGTGTTGTCTCGTCGTTGTTGTCTTTGTCGGCGTTGTTGATGTTGTCGTTGTTGCTATTGTTGTTTTCGTTTTCAACGATTTTTATCGCCTTTTTTTTATCATCATCGTCGTCGTCGTTGTTGTCATCATCATCATCATCATCTTCGTCGTAGTCGTCGTCGTCTACGCTATGGAGATTATTGACTTGTAGTCATTTTTGTCTGTTGTTGTTATTGTTGCCGTCGTTGTTGATTTTTCGTCAATTTTTGTCGTCCATTTTATCTTTGCCGTCGTCATCGTCGTCGTCGTCGTCATCATCATCATCATCATCATCATCATCATCATCATCATCATCATCATCATCATCATCATCATCATCATCATCATCATCACCATCGTCATCATCATCATCATCATCATCATCATCATCATCATCATCATCATCATCATCATCATCATCATCATCATCATCATCGTCATCGTCATCGTCATCATCATCATCATCATCATCATCATCATCATCATCATCATCATCATCATCATCATCATCATCATCATCATCATCATCATCATCATCATCGTCATCATCATCGTCATCGTCATCGTCATCGTCATCATCATCATCATCATCATCATCATCATCATCGTCGTCGTCGTACTTGCCGTCTTTGACGTAACCATCATCTTTATCGTCAGTCATTGAGCTCCATTGCCTCGTTAATGACGAATGAAATGTTCATTGCCATCATAATGACGCAGAATTCGTACAAGCGTCATAACGGTGACGCGGGCCTGTTCCCCACTCATTGCCATGTTATGGTTGAGCACATAAGCATCATCAGGACCCCAGTAATACTCCTCATATTCCTCCTCCTCCTCCTCCTCCTCCTCCTCCTCTTTCATTTCCATTTCCTATTCCTCCTTCTCTCGTCTCGACCTCATCCTCATCGTATCTGCATGTGTTTTGTTGTCTAATGTCATAATCATTATTGTCATCATCATCGTCATCGTCGTCGTAGTCATTGTCATCATCATCATTATCGGGATGATGATGATAATGATGATGATGATGGTGATGATGATGATGATGATGATGATGATGATGATGATGATGATGATGATGATGATGATGATGATGATGATGATGATGATGATGATGATGATGATGATGATGATGATGATGATGATGATGATGATGATGATGATGATCATCATCATCATCATCATCATCATCATCATCATCATCATCATCATATCCATAACCATTTTTAATAAAATATCCAAGGAATATTCCAATCTTTCCTCTTCCTTCTTCTCCTCTTCTTTGCTATCATCACAAATACCTTCATTTTTATTTCATAATCTCTTCGCAAATTTTGTTTCTTTTTCTCTTGTTCTCTTTATTGTATTCTCATCCTCTCACCCCTCACCCACATAGTCCCCCTATCCTGTCCCACTTCCCCATCTCCCCTCCCCCTCTCCCCCTCTCCCCTCTTCTCTCTCCCCCTCCTTGACTCCCCTCCCCTTCTCCCCTCCCCCTCTCTCCCTCTCCCCTCCCCCTTTCCCTCCTCCCTCTCCTGTCACCCTCTCCCCTCTCTCTTGCTCCCACCCTTCTCCCTCCTTCATCTCTTCTCCCTCTACTCCCTCTCTCCCCTCCTCCCTACCCTCCTCCCTTTCCTCCCCCCGCCGCCACTTCCGGCCTGTTATCATCTTGTCCTTTATCTACGGACTCCTCAATCACCGCTGTTATCAGTTACTGTATCAGAAAGTTGTATCCTTGGAGTGATCGTAATCCTTCAGTCAAAGAGGCATAAGAATGATTAATTATCATCCCTCCCGCTACCGGGAGAGGTGGGTGGCAGCATCCTCTACCGTAGTCTTTCTCAACCAGGAGTCCGCAGAAAACTTCCAAGGGGTCCGCAGGACGGAGAAACCAGCATGTTACCTTATTTTTTTCTTTCTTTTATTTTTGTGTCACGTTTGTACTCAGGACAGGTGGTGGATGCAGAGATGACCCGTCATCCATGAGGAGGTGAGATGGGAGGTGTGGAAAGGGTGGTGAAGTGGATTGAAATGAGTGGTAATAGGTACTTGCCTCTGATTTAGCTATCTCTCTTACAAGGGGAAACAAACCTCTTGGTATATAGATATAGATAGATATAGTTTGTACAAAGAAAACAATCTGATGATAAACACAAACTCCCGTAATAAGAAATTCCTTTATTAACAATTCGTACATGTAAATGTAAAATGACTATATCATGTCTAATCCCATATCAAGGGGTTCCTTGAATAATAACATACAAGTTGATGTAAGGGGGGCCCACAAAGCTTGAAAGGTTGAGAAACACTGAGTTTACCGTAGCACCACCTTCAGCGACCCCTTTCCACCTTCCCTCACCCCAAACCTCACCCCCGGAGGATAGAGGGTGGGGGATGTGCTACAGGGGCGATTAAAATCCCCTAACGACAGCCAGAATAAAAACAAAAAGTATGAATGTTCCTAAAAGGCATCGATATATAAGCTAACCTCCTCAGTACACAACCAAGGGTCGTGCGTCACGAAATCGAATAGAATAGACGGTAGACAGGGTAACTAGACAGACGGCAATCGGTGTATAGACGGAATCGGAAGATCTCTGTCTGGTGTCGAATCTCAGGACACCAGGACTGAAACCCTGTTTCTGGCCCACCAGGAACAGTGGGTAACATCTGGAGCTCGCCCCAGCAGAAGCTGGTTCCAATAATACTATTGTTCTGTCCTCTACGTTTTCCTATAAACAATCCTTCTGGTATACGAGTCAGCCAACAGCAGCGTCGAGACACTGCAGTGCAACACACCACACCGCACCATATCGAGATGCACTATATCGTGCTACACCATACTACGCCACACCGCACCACGTCGAGGTACACCATATCGAGCTACTACACCGCACCACACATCACCCTATCGAGCTACACCATATCGTGCTACACCATATCGCACTACATCATATTACACCACACCAAACCATATCGGGGTACACCATATAGTGTTACACCATGTTGTGCTACACTATACTACGCCACACCACATCGAGGTACACCATATTGAGCTGCACCATACTACACCATGATACACCATATCACACTATATCTGACTACATAACAGAACACCACAATACAAAACACCACACCCCCACGCCATACCCAATCCCGTAACTCACCACACCACACCACACCACACCACACCACACCACACCACACCACACCACACCACACCACACCACACCACACCACACCACACCACACCACACCACACTGCAGCTCACCATACCTCATCCCAACACCCCTGACTGCACCACACAATATCACATGGCACCACAACACACCACACACAACACCAATATCCCACCACAACACCTCACACCACACCAAACCTAACCACAAGAATACCACATCATACCATAACCCCCATATATCCCGCCCCACCAAAGCCCCCAACCCACAACAAAAGATCCACTTCAGTAATTGCCCAATACACCTCACCTAACTCCTCACCCCCACAACACCTCCTCTACCCACCACACTAATTGCCCAATGCACAGCCCGCCAAACTCTTACCCCCACAACACCTCTTCCCACCACAGCAACCCCCCCCCAAGTACACCCCACCAAACTCCTCATCCCTACACCTCACCCAATCCCACCACACCAAGCCCCAACCCACCACAAACCCCATACCCATACAGCCCTCCACACGAAACCCCATCACACCACACCAAGCCCCAACCCACCACCAACACCCGACTGACATCCCACTAACCCCGGTGTCCTGGCCCCGACCGACCTTTCG
>NW_027467714.1:560000-565000 GCF_046742065.1 Oratosquilla oratoria
TCACAAATGACATTACCCACCTATAGGATGGCTAAAATCTTAAACAATATATTAACTCCATTCATCCCCATAGGTTACTCCTTGAAGTCTGCTGCTGAGTTCATTGACATCCTGAGAACTTCTGATCCTGACGAAGACATTGGATCTCTCGACGTTGAGAGCTTTTTCAACCACGTTCCTGCCCAAGAAACTATAGAAATCATCCTGGACTACGTTTATAGATCTGGCCGAATCCCCCTTCAAATACCCGAAAGGCTATTGAGTGAAATGTTAGAAGTGTGTACGATGGAGGCACCTTTCCTCTCCAACAGAGGGGAACTCTTCCGTCAGGTGGATGGTGTTGCGATGGGGTCACCCCTGGGTGTCCTATTTGCCAACATGTACATGGCTGCTGTCGAAACTAGGACCTTCAATAGTCACCATAGACCGAGGATCTACGCCAGATATATTGATGACATTTTAATTTCCGTCAGAGAAAGCAGCGATACCAGGAAGTTAGCAGACGCCCTCAAAGCAAATTCAGTCCTTGATATCCTTGTCGAAAAGAAAGAGGATCATTACGCTACTTCTGTCTTCACAAAAGATGCCAATGTTGGGCGGTGCCTAAATGCCAGGGGAGAGTGTCCACATTCTTATAAGAGGTCTGTAGTTGGTGCTAACGTTAGGCGGGCCTTCTCCCATTGAAGCACGTGGAAAGCTGTTCGTACAGAACTTGAACGTGTTAGACAGGTGTTAACGAATTATGGCTTCTCTTCTAACACCATAGAAGATGTCATTAGGAAGAATATGGAAGAGTTTCACACCCGAGTCAAGACCACTGCTGACAACGCGGAGAAAACCCTACTGATTTACCATAAATTAGATTTTGGCACTACTTACAGACAAGAAGCCGATACCCTTCGTAGGATTATCTCTAGAGGTATTTCACCTCAGGAGCCCTACGAATGGGTCTCACCGAAAGTCTTCAGCCGTCCCAACCTGATTGCCTCCCTCGTTATGAAAAGCAGCACCGTCCCCGAGTGTCCAAAGGAATTTAAAACCGGCGTAGTATATAAATTTAAATGTTCTGAAGGGGCATGCAAGCCCCTCGATGTTAGCTACGTCGGCCATACCCTCACGACCTTAAGAAGACGACTGCAAGCTCACCGTAACAACGGAGCCATCCACCAACATTTTGTCGATGCCCACGACAAAAAGCCACCCCCTAGTAGATCTCATAAGAGATACAACAATCATCCACCATGATAACAATTATGGAAGTTTAGTAGTAGCTGAGGCAGTGAGCATCGCTTTACAAAAGCCTATCTTAAATGTACAGATATCATCTGATTATGTCCTCCCCTCCAATAGAAAATACAGACCGTCACCACGGGACAAAAACCCACATGGGGATTGTGTCTAGACTACCGGGACGGAATCCCACATCGGGAAGTTGTCCCGGTTACCCTTTCCGTCTTGGTAGGGTAGACAGATTCCCACTTAACAAGTGACCTCTGCCTGCCCTTTTTACTCGGCCTTATATACCCATGTTTGTCTTGATGTATTGTATAACCTGAAGATGACCATTTGTAATGGTTGAAATAGCTGTCGGTAAAATGAATCAACATTCTGAAGCCTTTTACTATTTCCTACAGAGATTGAATTATGAAGAAAAAAGGAAATACAGAGAGTTAGAGAAATGTTCTCTTAAAATCATTGACGCTACTTGTGCTTTAGCATTTAACAGGAATATATATATATGCATATATACGTATGTATATATGTATATGTATATATATATATATATATACACATATATACATATATACATGTATATACTATATATATATATATATATATATATATATGCATATATATATAATAATATGTATATGTGTATATATATAACATATGTATATATATATATATATATATATACATATATGTATATATACAGTGTATATATATTTACAAAGGGTTACAAAAGCGGTGCATGATGACAGGAGACCTTTTAGTCCATAACTAGGTCGGATGCCAAAAAATATTATAACGATAAATAAATAAATAAATGAATAAATAAATGAAATTGTAATAATATAAATAATAATGAATAGAATATGTAAATAAATAAATAGACAGGTAAAGTTAGATAATAAACAAACAGGTAAATAGTAAATAATAAACTGACATATAACTAATAATAAATGAAAATCAAGCAAATGATAATAAACAGACAAATAATAAAAAGATAAATAAATAAAATAAATGGCAGTCATTACAGTATCTTGCTAAGGTGTTTATCCAAACGAATCTTAAAGCTTCGAACTAAACTACATTGGAATGCCTCTGCAGGAAGTTCATTCTATTCGTTGAACACACAGTTGGCGAAGTTCTTTCTACCCACTTTCAAATTAAATCTCTTTCCTGACAGTTTGAGACCATTATTTCTTGTCTGATTTTCATTCAGTGTAAAAATTTTGTCACTTTTGATGTTGTCAATTCCCTTTAGATTCTGAAAGACCTGTATCAAGTCACCTTTGAGTCTACGTTTTTTTTTAAGGAAAACAAATTCATGTTTTAGTCGATTTCATATGATTTATTCTTTATATTTGGAATCAGTTTTGCGCTCGTCGTTGTACCTTTTCCAACCTGTTAATGTCTTTAATGAGATTCGGTGACCATACAAACACAACATATTCCAAATGTGGACGAACGAACGATATATATATACACATGTATATATATATATATATATATATACATATATATATACATATATATATATATATATATATATAATAATAATAATAATTATAACAATGATAATGATAATGATAATAATGATAATAATGATAACAATAATAATAATAATAAAAATGATAATAATAATAATAATAATAATAATAATAATAATAATAATAATAATAATAATAATAATAATAATAATAATAATAATAATAATAATAATAATAATAATAATAATAATAATAATAATAATAATAATAATAATAATAATGTGGATAGGAGGTAAGGGAACACGGGCTGAGGGAAAATACTTTTATTCCTGACTAGTTTCGCCTGAGTGGCTTCTTCAGAGGAACATAGTTTTGAAGTCAAGTTGGTCAATATATATGGCAAAAGAAGGAACGTGGCAAAGTGTCAGGTTGGTCCCCCACTCGACCTCATCTGTCGGTGTGGCGGACAGTCACAGCGGGTGGACCAAGTATCCTCCTGTTGTTCGCGTGGCTGAAACGTCCGTCTGGATCAGGGGCTCTGTGTTTATTATTCGTTACGATAAAGTGTGCTGCTGCTTTAGCCCATATTAAATCCCCAGTTCCTCTTATTGATTTTATCATGTATGTTGATAAAAAAACGGACTCCATCGCCTTTCTTTCCTGCCGTGTAATGTTATCCATGAGAATTTTTGCCTGGTCCCATTTTGGTAGATGGCCTCTTTCGTCGACATGGTTAACTAATGCACTACTAACCCTGTGGTGCCTTACATCTGCTCGGTGTTCTTTCAATCTGGTGTCTAAGCCTCTGCCGGTTTCACCGATGTATTTTCTGTCACATCCACCACACGGGATTTCGTAAACTACGCTGTTTGTATTTGTGGTTGGGTCTTTTTTCTTGATTAAAAGGTCCTTTACTTTCGTACCTGTGGAAGTCGCAAGACGAATGTTGGAGGACGATAAGATTTTGTCTAGGTCTCTCGTTAGATTGGAATTTGAGACCACCCAATATTTAGCGTTGGACTTTTCTCTTTTGTTGCGTAGTATACTACGAGCCTTCTCCTTCAAAAGTTGTTTTAATAATTTTGAAGAGCTCAAAGACCCCAGAGGGTTACTTTGCACCCGGGAGGAGAAGGCTCATAATATACTACGCAACAAAAGAGAAAAGTCCAACGCTAAATATTGGGTGGGCCCAAATTCCAATCTAACGAGAGACCTAGACAAAATCTTATCGTCCTCCAACATTCGTCTTGCGACTTCCACAGGTACAAAAGTAAAGGACCTTTTAATCAAGAAAAAAGACCCATCCACAAATACAAACAGCGTAGGATACTTGGTCCACCCGCTGTGACTATCCGCCACACCGACAGATAAGGTCGAGTGGGGGACCAACCTGACACTTTGCCACGTTCCTTCTTTTGCCATAAATATTGACCAACTTGACTTCAAACTATGTTCCTCTGAAGAAGCCACTCAGGCGAAACTAGTCAGGAATAAAAGTATTTCCCTCAGCCCGTGTTCCCTTACCTCCTATCCACATTCGTCACAATGTATACACAATAATAATAATAATAATAATAATAATAATAATAATAATAATAATAATAATAATAATAATAATAATAATAATAATAATAATAATAATAATAATAATAATAATAATAATAATAATAATAATAATAATAATAATAATAATAATAATAATAATAATAATAATAATAATGATAATGATAATAATAATAATGATAATGATAATGATAATAATAATAATAATGATAATAATAACAATAATAATGATAATAATAATAATAATAATCATCATCATCATCATCAGTTTATTGGGTGTAGCAGCATTACTGCTGAAGATATACATCCTACAAAATTATAACAATACAAAACTATGGCAGTGAAAAAGATGTTACAACCATTGAAAAAAAAAAGACAAAATACAGTAAGCTGAGTAATAGGTGTGTAGTACAACAATGCTAATACTTGTTGTTGATTAAGTCCACAAATGTCCGTATGGGGCTCTTCTTATACCGGTCGGTGCGTGCTCTGATCGGCTTGATGGTGTTATGGTGCCGCACCTGCAGCCGTGGTCATGGTACCTGTGGAGGTAGCATGTTCCGGTGCCGAGGATGTTTAACTAGGGTGACCGCAAACGATTATGCGACAGGCTCTTTTCTACACTTTCTCCAGATGTCGCTGCTGCGTAATTGTGAGTGAGGAGGCCCAGGAGGGTGATACGTACATCAACTTGGGTAAAATGAAGGAATTGTAGATGGTCTT
>NW_027467714.1:570000-575000 GCF_046742065.1 Oratosquilla oratoria
CAGGGGAATTATTTATGTGCAATTGTCCTTACAGTGTATTCTTATTGGTAAAAACTACATTAATGTATAAATTTACGTAAATTATAATTTTGGAATGTTTTGCAGGTTCTCTTTTTTAACGGTAGAATTAGCAAGTTATTTATATTTGGAAAGTTTGGAGATTGACCTAAGGTTATAAAAATGTCCTTTTAAAGCACGAATGTAAGCTGTGTCAAGAACATGTGTGGGGTATTGTAAACTTAGTAAACCAACTGTCGAAATATACATCTTATTTCATCAATCGATGTACTCTGGGCTGCAAAGGGCGTAGGGCCCTGAGGAACATCGAAAGAAAAAAACAGACCTCTTTAACGCCATCAGGGTGTGAGGAATAATAGTGTATATATGAACAAACATTGGTTGGTTTGCAATATACATTAAACTTCAACTCACTTTCAACGGAGGTAGAATATTATCAATGAAGGAAAGGCAAAATACCTTCACTCTCTATCTCCCACCGTGAACTCCTTAATGGAAACTGACCAAATTATTAAGTTTTTACATAAAGTATCATTAACATTATCTTGAATGGGTCCACAGACAATAGGATGTCATCAATGTACCGCATCCATGTTATGTTGGGGGGGATGAATCTTCTTATTTAAACATATTAGTTTAAAAAAACTCCATATATAAAATTACTCAATACGGGGGAGAGGAGGATTAACCCCATGCTCATGCCAAATTTTCTGAGAATAAAATTTATCATTAGATTGGAATTTTGCAATCTTTAACACACAATTTTGATCAGTTCAATTAAAGTGCCTGAAAGGTAATGGTAAACTCGTGCTTATTTTAACTCTTCTTTTAGATAGATTCAAAAAGGACATCCAAATGAACTTTCGTAAATAAACTAACAATATCATAACTTACCCAATTCAAATTCATAAGCTCTGGTTTTACCTCACTTAGTTTGTTAATAGTTTGTTACTTTTACTTTTGCTAGTGGTTACTTACGCGTATGTATGTATGTATGTTAGATATACACATATATATATATATAATATATTAGATATTATAAAT
The DNA here is from genome assembly GCF_046742065.1 of Oratosquilla oratoria. NCBI lineage: Eukaryota > Metazoa > Arthropoda > Malacostraca > Stomatopoda > Squillidae > Oratosquilla > Oratosquilla oratoria. The sequence continues at coordinate 571,063 of NW_027467714.1, forward strand.
ATATAGTATTATATCTTATATATATTTATCAACCACAGTGCACTTTAATTCTAAACCATCAACATTGGAAGAACCATGGAGGGCACATGGCCAGAAATTGAAACGTGGTACGACGCCCGAGGACTCGAACCAAGGCCAGCACGCGGCCCGTGGCTTGTAGTGACTTGAACACTACAACCATCAAGAGATATATAAGTGAGCGAAACTTTCCTTACATATTTGTATGTTCGAGTTACATGACACGTGACACGAAAGTTTTGCGTTCAAAGAGACCCATCTCCACCATGATAGTACCATTGGTAAGTATACGAACGCGGGAAATTATTTGTACCACAATAATTGCCACGGTTCTTCCGATGTTTGATGGCTTAGAATTAAAGTGCCACTGTCGTTTGATAGAATTATGTATTCTCTAGTCACTGGGACCTGATTTCAGTGTTTATATATGTGTATATATATATATATATATATATATATATATATATATATATATATATATATATATACGTATATATATATTTGTATATATAATAAATATATATTATATTTATAAAAATATATATATTATTATAAATGTATGTATAAATAGTAAGTATATGATATATATATATATGTGGGATATATTATAGTATGACATATATATACATATATATAATACAGTATATATATAAATATCTTATATTACATAATATATTTACTATACACATATATCAATACTGGACAATATACTGATATAATTACACATATACACATTATATTACATAAGCATATATATATACATATTATATATATACATAGATATACATACTATAGACATATATATATAAGTACTACATATAACATATATACACTGTGTAATATATATATACTTAGTATTTATATATAATTATAGAAATATGGTCGTTAATAACATTAGTGATCTGTTATAGTTATAGAAGATATATACATATATATATATTCTTCTATGTATATATAATGGATGTATATATAACTATGTACTGTCTTATTACTATATATTTATTATTCTAATGTATATATTTATAGTATGTATATATATTATGTATATATATGTATGTGCTATATATGTATACTATATATAGCTATATACTGTGTACTTATATATATTGTGATTATAAGCTTGTAATATATATATGTATATCATATAATATATATATCTTTTTTGGTAATCTAGGTATGTAGATATATATACAAAGTATTTTAAGTATATATATATGTATATATATTATGTAATATGTGTATATATATATGTGTAGATATATATATGTCAGTATTGTATTATATTTGTATCGGATATGTATATATATGTATGTATATGTTTATATGCAATATATATACTGTGTGTGCATATATATAGTATATATATATGTGGAGCGCTATGTGATGCAAAATATATGTATAAATTATATTATATGGTGTGCATGTGGCATATATATGTATAAATTCATAATATATATATGTTGTATACTACTATATATGAGTATAAATATATATATTAGATATGTGTGTATATATATATGTTGTTATGTATAAATATTAATATATGCGCGTATATTATACTATGTGTGTGTATAAAATTGTGTATACTTATATGGTATATATAGTATATGTATAGTGTACTACTGCATGTATATATTTATGATATATGACAAAGATAGTGTATGTATTATTTATATATTATGTTTTGTATATATATATGTTGTCTACTATTTATGTGTGTATTTTATATGTGTATATATATTTATGTGTATATCTATATATATGTGTATATGTATATATATATGTATATATAAATATATGTAGATATATATGCTGTATATTCATGTATTATAGAATAATGGTGTATATATATTTGTTATATATATAGATATATTATATGTATATATATATGTATGTATACTATGTATATATATATTATATACATATATATATATGAACTGTATATGTACATATATATAATTTATATACATATAATGTATATGTTGTATATTTGTGTATATGTATAATATAAGTATATATATATATATATATAATTACTTTTATAAGTTATATATAATATTGTATTGTTGTATATGTACGAGATATATGTGTATATGTATATATTTATGTATATTTATGTATGTATATGTATATATGTATGTATCTTAAATTATGTATATATGTAGTGAATGTATGTTTTGCTATATATATTATATATTCATGTATATAGTATATATGTATATATATATATACATATATTATATGTATATATATGTATATATGTCTTTATATTATATATTATATGGTATTTTTTGTTATAATACACGTTATAGATATATTAGATGTATATATTTGTATATTATTATATATAATATATATTTATATTTTTATTATATATATATATCTATATATAATGTATATATTTTAATAATATATTGGTATCTATATATGGATAATATATATATATGTATATACTGTACATATTTGTATATATATAGTATATATATATCTATATATTTAAGTATGTATATATATAAGATGTTGTATATAGTATAGTATTGTATATATATATATATGATAATATATATTATATGCTATCTGTTTATATATTTGTTACAATATATTTATATATATGTTATCATATATATATATGACATAATATATATATATATATGCATATATATATGTATATATATGTATAATATATAATATATTATATATAATTGTAAATGTATATTTGGTATATGTATATATATGTTGTGTATATATGTATATAATAAGATGGTATGTATATTATATATGTATGTATGTATATGTGTATGTATTATATTATGTTTATATATTTGTTATATATATATATATATTATTATATATATATATATATATATTTATATATATATTTATATATATATGTATGTTTATATATATGTATTATGTATATAATATATGTATATGTAGATATTTTATATATATGTATATGTATATTATATATGATATATATATGTATATATGTATATTCTATATATGTATATACATACATGTATATATAATATATGTATATATATGTATATATATGTATATATATGTATATATGTATAAATATGTATATATATATTCTATTATGTATATATACATATATATATTTATAAATATGTATATATATATATATAATTTTGTATATCTGTTTATTATATATATATATAATGTATATATATATATTATGTATATATGTATATATATATATTTATATATATATGTATATATATATATATATATATATATATATACATTATATATGCAATAAAAAAATATGCGCGTAAATAACCACTAGGAAAAAGTAAACTAACGAAGCAGACAGCGCTTTCGTGTAATTACATCTTCAGTTGCAGATACAAAGAAGGAATTATAAGATGAAGAAACAAGGTACAGAATATATGACATAGTGAAGAGGGCATTCGGAGAGGTAGTGGAAGAAGTACACGTGACGGACGTATGGGCCGTCCTGGTAGCCAACAAGTATGGGACGTTTGGGCCGTCCTGGTAACCAACAAGTATGGGACAACTGCTCATAATTTATATTAACAATTCAAACAATTTTGAAATTTTCATGAGAAATAAAACTATCTAATTTGTACAAACCTTGATGAAGATTAACATTTATCCCCTTACTAGATTTGATCAAACTGCATTCAATTAAATTTCTTTCTGTTATGTTGTTGTTGTATGTGATGACTTTAGCGTTATCCCAGTCAACTGGGTGGTTAAAATGGTTCATGTGGTTGAATATACCGCTAGATTGGTTTCCCTCTCTAACGTATTTCTTATGTTGATTAATTCGTGTTGCGAGTGCTTTAGCAGTCTGACCAACATAAAACTGATTACATGATTTGCAAGGTATTTTGTACACACACCCTTTATTACTATTGACAGAATTATTTATG
>NW_027467714.1:585000-675000 GCF_046742065.1 Oratosquilla oratoria
AACTAAAGAAGCTAAAGTCGATTCTCCAACAACAACTCCCAGACAAAGGCCCACATAGAAAATACTCCACCAAACAAAGTATAGAATATAGCCCCCGCCACATCGGCTGCGTGTCGTAAGAGGCGACTAATGCCGATCCCCGAGCGGGGCTCGTTTCCCCGCACAGGGCTTCCTCTTAGACTTCCTTTTCCACTCTTCTCTCCTCTTCCGCTTGCTGTCCCCTCCCTCCGACCTAATTTTCAGCCGCCCCTCTCAGTAGCGGTGCTACACCCTTCCTACGGTAATGCGTCCCTGCCAATAGGTTCGATGGTGGCAGGGTATCACGACACCTCGAAGGGCGCCTGCATTGCAGCACGGTAAGCCGGTGCAGTAGGATTTCGATCCAAGTCCTAGCCCAGGCGCGAGGCTCCGCCTGGTGCCGTCCTGCCTATCCTCACTTACAACCTGGCCTTGGCAGCCAGTCATGAAAAAATCCCCTTTTAGTGGGGTGGCCGGCCCCCTAAATGCGGCTCCAGGTGACGCAGCTGGTAAGACAGCGTCGTCTACCCCGAATAAAAGACTCCTTGGCATCGAACATGCCCCAAGGCGCCTAAACTTTTTCGAGCTCTTGAAGCTAGTTACCCCTTTTGGTACTGTCGAACGTATCTCTCTTCGTGTTAAGTCAAATTATAACTTTTATATGCGTTTCTTAGCTCCATCAGAATGCATTGCAGCCAGCGTTGCCCTCAATGGTAATAAAATCGCGGATTCGATCTTAAAATGTTCCATCCTAAAAATATCAAATATTGAAGAACAAGACGATGACTTCATCCCTAATGATACATACCTTACCCCCGAGCTCCCTGAACGTCCCCATCCTTATGCTTTAGCCCCCGTGTATAACCTGGCGACTGTCGAGGAGGGCAGTAACGATGTCCTAATATTTAATATGATCAACAAAATGATCGCCAACCCTCCACTCACTCCAGAAACCTTCACGCGCTTTGGTCGCAACACCTACCTAGTGAAGGTAAGATCCCACCAGGGATTTATGCTCCAGGGTACGTCCGGAGATTTTTATGGCAGCGGAATCCTCAAGATTTCTCCATATGATGGCTATAATGGCTCAAAGGGTAAGATTTTTAACTCTTCCCTTATTAGCCTTCCAACCACTACCCTCCTCAACATGTGCCCCCAGAACGTTTTGGATACCCACGTAGTGTCCAAGTACAGCCCAGAAGAACAAAAGTTTGTCCCAACGCCACTAATAATAATAAAGTTCTCCGACCCGAATCCCCCAGACGTGATCGTGATTGGACCCCACCGCTGTACGGTTAGATCCTACGTTCAATCGCCAAGGACGTGCACCTGCTGCCTGCGGTACAGTCACTCCTCCAAGATCTGTGGTTCTCCTGCCCTCTGCCGCAACTGCGCCAAACCATCCCACGTCACTGAGGGTGAATGCTGTGATCTTGCGCCAACCTGCGCTGCTTGTAATGGCGCTCACTGCACATTCTCGAAGGAGTGTGAGGAACACTCCTGGCAGAGACTGGTCTCGGAAACTGCGTACAATAACCGAACCAGCTTTCGCGGTGCGGCAGCCATCCTACGGGGGGGTCAGCGCCCCGCGTCTTACGCGTCGGCAACGAAGACTTCAGTAAAGGCTAACCCGTCGCTCCTTCCCTCATCATCACATCCGGATGCCACATCATCCGCTGCGACCGTCCCCGCGCAACCCTCTCAATCTTCACGCCAGTCGACCTCCCAGCGTATCGTATCTCGCGTCACCGACGGTAATCTTATGCTTGTTTCTCCCCCTCCACATCTGACAAATACATCCGATCTTGGCACTCTGGATCCAGTTAATCCTTCTTCTCGACCCGTGATGTCTTCTGATAGATCACCGAAGAAGCGCCCTGAAACCAGTAAGTCACGATCGCCCCGGAACAACTCTAAACCCAGCAAGTCATCAAAGTCTCCTACTAAGGTCTATAGATCGCCCACACCATCCTTTGAGAAAAAGTCCCCCTCTTCGGGGCAATCGAGCTCTCAGCCCCCAATGGCGCAATCTAGCGCCAACTCTTCATCAATGAGTGACTTCCCCCAGATGACATCCATCTCCACCCCGTCGTCTGTGCAGGATGGGGAGATTCCTGGTACCGAAGACGTTGTGATGAAGAGCCCAAGCAACTCCACAACTTCGCTTTTGGACCTTCCATCACTCCCGCTGTTACCTAAACATCCCCCTGCCCTTTCCGGCAAGAAGCTTCCCCAGAAACGACCCCTGCCCGATGGTGACTCGAGCGACCGCCCGTCCAAGACCGCGCCCTCCAACACCTCCCTTCAACCTCCTCCTTTAGTGTCCCCCAGATCCAATAAAAAGTTTACACAGCCTCACCCTATCAAAACCACGCCAGATCCGTCGAAGAAACAACCGCCTTCTAATCCCGATCCGTCTTCTAAATCTCCAGAACAAAGACCGAAAGAAAGAGACCAGAGAGCCAAGATCTTACCTCAAAAAACTCCTATGGGACGCGAATCTCGTAAACCCCATGATGGCCAACTTGAGCCGTCCCCCATCGGGGGTCGGCACTCTAATTAATCCCTCAGATTCTCACCTCCCATGACACTCCTTCAATGGAACATCCGACGTCTCCGTGCGAACGGGGAGGAGTTTAAGTGCCTCCTCCGTGAGCACAACCCCGGAGTTGTCTGTCTTCAAGAAACTATGCTTCCCTCCAGTCACTATAATATAGGTATGAACTACAGGTTCTCCAAGCAGGGGTGGTGCTGCGATAGTCGTCCACGCAAGCGTTCAACACACTACCATCCCTTTGCGCACAACTCTCCAGGCGGCCGCTGTACGGGCCATCCTTAGTAAGAGCTACACGATCTGCTCCCTGTACCTGCCGCCAAGCTCTAGCGTTGGTGCTTCCGACATTCAAGAACTTGTCGATGCACTCCCACCCCCATTTATTATTCTTGGTGATCTGAACGCACACAGTCCTTTATGGCATAGCTCTTCCCGTAACGAGAAGGGCGGCGCCATCGAAAAACTTTTAGAGGAGAACGAGGTCTCCCTCATGAACGATGAAAAACCGACTTATCATAACATCTTCCTCGACACTACTTCTGTCCTGGACCTTGGGATCTGCACTTCAGCGGTCCTCGTGGACTTCGCCTGGAGGGTGTGTGCGGATTTACACGGCAGCGACCACTACCCGGTAGCAGTTTCTCGTGTGTCTCCTCCCCCCATCTCCCAGCCCCAAAGGTGGAAGTTGAAAGCGGCAAATTGGTCACTCTTTGGGGAGCTGTGCTCCGAACTAAGTGACTTGCACATGGACGACCCGATTCAAGCTTATAAGCAATTCGTCTCAATTGTTCTTAACGCCGCCGGTTCTATACCGGTTAGCCGCCCGCCGATTGGCAGGCCGCCTGTTCCTTGGTGGGACACCACCTGCCGGAAGCTTCGTGACACCGCTCGTTCCGACGGTGACCAATAAAATGGTGTACCAGAAAGCGGTTGCGATCAAACGAAAGTATATGAAGGAGGCGAAGCGCAAGTCATGGCAGAACTACGTATCGACCATTAAAACGTCGACGCCATCGGCGTCAGTTTGGAACCGAGTGAAGAAGCTTTCCGGCAGGTATATACCATCTCCTCAGCCGTCCCTCCTTATAAATGACACCGTTGTCTCAGACCCGTGCGAGGTTGCCGAGGAAATCGCCACACACTTCCCCCGTGTTTCCAGCTCTACTGCCCTACATCGAGAACTCCAGCTACCGGATCACGTGACGAATTTTGATGACCACGCTCCCACAGACACTGAAGCTTACAATCTGCCCTTCTCCCTCCGCGAACTCAAGCACGCCATCGACCAGACGCCGAATACTAGCCCAGGCGATGACACGATTAGTGTCGACATGATTAACCACCTTCCTTCGGAGGCTCTCACAACCCTTCTGACGATATATAACAGGATTTGGTACTCTGGTCTCTTACCATCATCTTGGCGATCGTCTACGATCGTCCCCATAGCCAAGCCAGGCAAGGATCACCAGATCCCTTCTAGTTACCGGCCGATCGCCCTGACGAGTGTGTTATGCAAGGTGTTTGAGAGGATGGTCAACCTTCGACTAACCCACCACCTGGAGAGTAGAGACCACCTCACCCCTTACCAGTTCGGCTTTCGCCAACACCGCTCCACCTTAGATCCTCTGCTCCGTTTTTCGACACACGTGCAAGACGCCCTAGTGCACAACATGAATACCATCCCCGTCTTCTTCGACCTAGAGAAGGCATACGACACGACTTGGAGAGGGGGTATCTTGATGAGCCTCCTCGAGATCGGAGTGCGGGGTAGGATGTTTTCCTTCCTTCGAGCTTTCATATCAGATAGAACTCTGAGGGTGAAGATCGGCGGAGCATATTCGTCGCCCAAGCCCCAGGAGCAAGGTGTCCCCCAAGGCAGCGTCATCAGCCCCACCTTGTTCTTGGTCAGCATCAATGGGATAATCCAGGCGGTTGCTGAGGCAGACACTTCGCTCCAGTGCTCACTCTTCGCTGATGACTTCCTTTTGTACTTCTCCTCCATAAACCTTTTCACAGCAATTACACGCACTCAGCGCGGTGTAAATGCTGCTACTTCCTGGGCCTCTCGCAGAGGCTGCCGATTCTCCTCATCGAAGACGGTGGCGATGCACTTTTGCAGGCCTCAACAACGACCGCGCCAGAATGTTCCTCCACATATTATCATGGGAGGCATTCCAATACCCTATGAACAGTCGACTAAGTTTCTTGGGGTAATTTTTGACCAGCACCTTACGTGGAACAGCCACATCCTCAGTCTTAGACGATCTTCCCTCTCCGCCCTCAACATCTTAAAGGCGGTTTCTGGACGCGACTGGGGAGCGGACCAGCCTTCGCTCCTCAGATTATACCACGCCCTCATAAGATCACGGCTGGATTACGCGTGCCAGATCTATTCCTCGGCAAGTGCGACGTCCCTTCGCTCCCTCGTTACAGTACACCACCAGGCTTTGCGACTGTGTACTGGTGCCTACCGTACCTCTCCTGTCGAATTTACTCTCCTTTTACTTCAAGTGCAAATTGTTCAGAAAGATACCATCTTTTGACGTGGTTAATAACGTGAGACTCAGGGATACGTACAACACCAAAAGATCAGCTTCAGTCCCACTGCACCTACGCGCGCTCCGTCTACTTGAGGAGGGAAGCGGCTGCCCCCTTAAGGTGTCTGAGTCCAGGAACTTTGATACCCCGCCTTGGTGCAGGCCCATTCCTGAGTTCTGCCCCATGGAACGGTCAAAAAGTGGGCACCTGCCCTACATCGTTGCTGCCTCGTTTGAGGAGCATAAAGAATTACATGCTGACTCCATCGCGGTCTATACTGACGGGTCAAAATCTCCTGCTGGTGTGGGCTGCGCAGCCGTTACATCATCTCAAACTTTCACGGCAAAATTACCCTTCACCTCATCTGTTTTTACGGCTGAACTTTATGCAATTTTACTCGCTTTAAAGCATTTTATTTTTAATTCAGATTTTAATGATTTTACCATTTATAGCGACTCTCAATCATCAATTTTAGCACTTACTAGTTTTATCTGATATCTGAGATCCAAGAGTGGCTAACGAGAACAGCGGCCAGGGAAAAAACTGTCCGATTCTGCTGGTCCCCCGGACACGTCGTTATCATTGTCAATGAGAAGGCCGACAGGGCGGCCAAGTCTGCGGCGGCCCGTCCCTTACCATCGCGCGGGGACTCTCCCTTTTCCGACATCCGCACTACCATCTCCTCCCGCGTGCGTAGAAAGTTTGACACCACCTGGGACAATACAGGTAGTCGTCGACTTACGACCGAGTTCGGTTCCGACAGACAGGTCGTAAGTCGATCTGGACGCAAGTCGGACTTTATATATATACAGTATATATTACCCTTTAAATATTATTTTTGTTACTGTATACATGTATATTTTATATTATATTTAGCATACTGAAATAATCTTAGCATCTTTTAACTATGTTGTATAGTATTTTTTAAACCTTTTTTATAATTTCATCTGATTTTCTTTGGGAAACGTAGCCTAGGCCTAAGCATACTGAATAAAATCCTATCATCTTTGACCTATGATATTTAATACTGTATTTTTTAACATTTTTATTATTCTATCATCAGACTTTCTTTAGGAAACGTATGCATACTGAATAAAATCTTATCATCTTTGAGCTACGTTGTTTAATATTCATTATTCTTTTTATAATTGTCGTTAGGAAACGTAGCCTAGGCCTACGCATACTGAATAAAGTCCTGTCATATTTGACCTACAAATACTTTTTTGTTGGTTAAATTAAAATCATTGTACAGTATAGTTTACATCGTATTAATTGCAAAACATTAAAAATACTAAATGCAAGGCAAATTTAGGAATTTTTTGTATTTCAAAACACTTTATTTTCGTTTACGTACTGTACCGGAAATATTGTTATCGACAACAGACTAGGCAACAAAGTTTACTGTTACATTTTATTGATTGCAAAACATAAAAATACATAATGCAAGGAAAAATTAGGAAAAAAAAATATTTCAAAACATTCTTTTCGTTTACGTACTGTACCGAAAATATTGCAAAACATAAAAATGCAAAATGCTGTACCGAACATGATATCGACAACAGACTAGGCATAAAAAAGTTTTACTGTTACATTTTATTTATTGCAAAACATATTAAAATATAAAATCCAAGGCAAAATTGAGATCCTCTCTTTGTCTTTTAAAATTATCGACACTGTAGAATGTGATAACTGAATTTCACGTGCTATCACATACTTTCTTCCCTCCTTCATAATGTTTTATCACTTTCATTTTCGTGTCAAGATCAATAACCTCTCTTTGTTTCTTGGCAGGCGTGGAAATATCGAAAGATAATTTTCTTTTAGACATCTTCATGGGGTTTGAAGCACAAAAAATTTAAAGATATAATCCTTGTCATGAATGAAGTCAGAAATACCACATGCTCCTGAATGAGAGGGATGCTGACGCTGCCGGTAACCTGCCAAACCTATCGTACTCGCGTCTCGCGGCGTGCAAAGTAATTGTACTGCACTGCCAGGCATAACATTGCAATTCTATTACTCTATTAAGTGTTAAATATTATTGCACTATCTCGTGGTCGTAAAGTCGATCAGTCGTAAGTTGCATAGGTCGTAAGTCGACGACTACCTGTATTAGAACGAACCAAAAACTACGGAGCATAAAATGTTCTGCAGATCGCTGGCCACTTCTTTCCCACCACAACCGTTTTTATCCGAAACTTTTAAACCGTTTACGTATTGGACATACAAAGGTAACTCACGAATTTTTATTTACTCTTCCCCGGATTCCCCCTTCTTGCGTGAGGTGTGGCTCCCCCTTTTCCGTCCGTCATTTCCTGCTCGAGTGCAGATACTACGAGCCTTGGCGGCGGAAGTGGGGCCTTCCTCCTGACCTCCGTAAGATGCTTGGTGCTACACCCATGATACAACCCCTTGTAGGATTTTTAAAAGACGTTAATTTGTTTTATTATATTTAATTTTAACTGTGTTGTACCTATTTATTAGTAGTCTTACTTCTTGTGTAGTTCGCTGCTTAATGTCTAGGTTTCGTATATATTTCGTAGGTTATTTTAATAATTAATCAGACAGTAACGTTGTAGTTGTTTTAATTTTTAGAATTTAATATTTTAACCTCGTTATCTATTTTATCCCGTGGCACGAATGGTCTAACGACCCTGTGCCGGGCTTTTGCCCACTCTAATTAATCAATCAATAGACCAACGCCAAACAAGAATCACATTAGCATGACTGGGCTCTGGACACCATCCATCATGACAATACCAACACAGAATAGGCCTGCCTACAGGGTCATGCTGCCCCAGATGTTATCACACAGAAGGCATAGAACGCCTTGTAATACTATACCCCACACAGGGAATACACAGACAACACAATATCTCTTCTCAAAGTGATTTATGGTCCCAACTAGTGGCTGTTGCCAGATTCTTGGAGGCTGTGGGTTTTGTGCAAATGAGACCTAGGGCAACAGATTGACTAATTTATTGTATGTTAGTGTAGGGAGTTGTCTTGCCTAGATTGTAGAATATGTTTAAGCAAGTTTGGAATGTTAAGCAGTTATGGTATGCCATGATTGGTATGCTTTATGACCAAATGAACAAATAAACAACTTGCATTGTCATGTGTGATTGAAATAATTTATAATGATCCATATATCCTTTGAATCTGTTGTTCAAGGACTATAATAGGATGCAATCCACCCAGGATGACTGCCCGTTCTATATGGTTATGGAATGTTGTACTGCAGTTTTAATAAATAATAATGCATTTCAAGAGGCTTATTTGTGGACTATATCAGAAATTCAAAGTAACTAATGTTAAGCAGATTTCTATTCGTGTCTGGTTTTCTTCTATTTCTTGACTTTTTTCAGAGATGGCAACGTCGGTGGTTTGTCCTGTATGATGATGGGGAGCTTACATACTCTGTGGATGATCTTGTGAGTAGTTTATTTATTATTACCACTGTTTTATCTATCATTATGACACTGGTTGTTCATTATATATATGAATGGAGTGGTACATACATATACCAAGGCTTTTTCCCCCTTACAAGGGAGGTAGCCAAAAAGGAAAAGGCATAAAATCATTCCCACCCTTTCCATCCCCGAATACACTCCACACCCCTCCACCCTCCCTCTTATCTTAGCACCTCCTGGATGATGGGTCATCCCTGCACCTTGTCCACTGCCCTGGGTCAGAAGCAGTGTTACAAGACACGGCACATCCACAGCAAGGCCGCTTCATTAAATCGGCGACCCCCCTCTCCATCCCCCCATGCATAAAAGGAGAAGACGGGGAGAAATCCCTTTGGGCTGCATCAAATTTTGCTCACACATACTACCTCACCCCCCATCCCCCCACCCATTCCACCTCATGCATTACAACATCATCCATATACAACCATTCACCATTCACCCCTGTCTTCTGTCCTCTCCCGTCCTTCCTCAACAGACATTCCCCTCTCCTCCAAAGCCCCCTTCACCCCATCCATCCACCTCATCCTAGGACGTCCCCTCATGTTCACTCCCTCCACATCTGCCTTCCATACCTCTTTTACTAGTCTTTCTTCACTCATTCTTTCCATGTGTCCAAACCATCCTAATACTCTTTCATCAACCCTATCTCCCAACTCCCTTTCCACCCCCGATCTTCTCCTCGCCTCCTCATTTCTCACTCTATCTAGCCTAGTAACCCCCATCATACTTCTCAGACACCTTATCTCAAACACATTCAAACTCCTTCTCTCTTCCTCTCTTATGTTCCATGTTTCTGCTTCATACAGTGCTGTTGGCACCAGGGCTGCGGAGTTGGAGTCGGAGGGAGTCGGAGGTTTTAGCTGGAGTCGGAGTCTGAGTCGAATTTCTAAGAGTACTAGGAGTCGGAGTCGGAATTTTTTATCCGACTCCGACTCCATAAGTCCAATAGAATTATTTTTTTAACATGGTTTCCCTGTTTGGTTTTACCAGTTGCACAATTTAGCAGTTTTTGTATGGTTTTGCTTTTATTTTTGGAGGCAATAGTGAGTGTGTGCAGGGTATATGCACTAAGTGGTCTCTCCGGATGGAAACAAAAAACAATCCATCAATATAAAAAAAAAAAAAAGAATACACAATACTGACAAGCTATCGTTGTCAGTCTGGGTAAAAGTGTTTGTGGTCATGTATTTGTAGTTGTTTCCTGTAAGGAGAGTGAAACTATATATATACTGTATATATATATATGTATATATATATGTGTATATATATATATATATGTGTGTATATATATATATAAATATAATATTTTGTACTGTACTGCAATGCTTTTACTTCAACATAAATAAACATCAATTCGTGCTGCCACCATGTGACGGCATTATGTGCTACTAGTACTAACTAATGTAAACAAACAGCTGTAGATTCTGTCTGAAGCAGTGTCTCCCAGTGAATTTTCTTTTTCTTCATTTTCGGTAGTTTTATCACATTTTCCTTTAATAGAAATATGCTAGATTATGATAAAGCTACTTCAGAATATGAAAATCATACATTTATCTAAGAAATTTAGTGGTTTGAAATATACGAAATAGAAACAGGCTACTGATCATGGTTACTAGTGAATACAATAGGCCTACAAGTGAAGCAATGAAAAGTAGAAATCAGAGTAAAGGAAATCACGAACCATTTTAATCTAATTCAAAACTGATTATGGTATAAAGACAATTGCAAATTAGGCCTAAGTGTACCAGATATTTATACTTTAACCCATAACCATAATTCTATCTATCTATATACAAAAGGCTTTTTCCCCCTTATCAGGGAGGTAGCCAAGTCAAAAGGCATAAACCCATTCCCACCCATCATCCCTTCCACCCTCACATCTTAGCTCCTCGTGGACGACGGGTCATCCCTGCATCCCGCCCACCACCCTGGGTCAGAAGCAATCCAGGACACAGAACATCCACAGCAAGGCCGCTTCACTTAATTGGCGACCCCTCTCTCTCCGTCCCCTCACATAGAAAACGGAGGACGGGGAGAAGTCCCTTCGGGCTGCGTCAAAGTATCATTCACACTTTCCCACTCCCCAAACCCCCCCATCCTCCCATCCCTTTCCTTTCTTTTCATCACAGTATCATCTATACACAGCCCTTCTCCACTCATCTTTATCTTCTGCCACCTCCCTTCCCTGCTCCACAGGCATTCCCCTCTTGCTCAACGCCCCTGTCACCCCATCCATCCATCCCCTCCTCGGTCATCCTCTCAAGTTCACTCCCTCCATCTCTGCCTTCCATACCCCTTTCACCAGTCTTCCTTCATCCATTCTTTCCATGTGTCCAAACCATTCTAATAGTCTTTCATCAACCTTCTCAGCCAACTCCTTTTCCACCCCAGCTCTCCTTCTCACTTCCTCGTTTCTCACTCTATCCAGCCTTGTAACCCTCACCATACTTCTCAGACATTTTATCTCAAACACATTTAAACTTTTCCTCTCTACCTCTCTCAAATTCCATGTCTCTGCCCCACACAGCACTGTCGGCACAATCACCCCTTCATACAATCTCCTCTTTGCATTAATTCCCAAATGTCTATTTCTCATTACTTTTTTAAATCCCCCAAGGCATCTGTTTGCTTCTCTCAATCTACAGCTTACCTCTACCTCTACTCCTTTTGCAGCCACATATGACCCCAAGTACCTAAAACTATCCTCTTCCTCCAGCCTCTCCCCTTTAAGACTTACTTCCAACTCTCCACCATCCTCTCCTCTTGTACACCTCATCACTTTACTTTTACCCACATTCACCTTCAACTTTCTCCTATCACACACCCTCCCAAACTCAGTCACTAACTCTCCTAATGCCTCCTCTGACCCTGCCACAAGTGCAGTGTCATCGGCAAACAACTGACTTACTTCACACTTTTCTCCATTTTCCGCAACCAACTCCAGTCCCCTGCCCATTTCTCTTGCATTTACCTCCCGTACCACCCCATCCATATACACATTGAACAGCCATGGCGACATGACACATCCCTGACGTAGTCCCTCCTTTACCTCAAACCATTCACTCTCTCCATTTCTGATTCTAACACAGGCTCTACTCTCATAAAAACTCTTGACTGCTCTTAACAGCTTTCCCCCAATACCTGTTTACCCTATCATAAGCCTTTTACAAATCCATAAAGGCCCAAAAGACATCCTTACCATTTCCTAAAGCTTTCTCACAAATCTGTCTTATCACAAAAATCTGATCCACACAGCCCCTACCTCTCCTAAACCCACACTGCTCCTCACCAATTACTTCCTCTGGTCCTCTCCTAATTCTCTCAGTTATAACCCTCCCATACGCCTTCCCAACTACACTCAACAAACTGATCCCTCTGAAACTACTACATTCACACTTGTTCCCTTTTCCTTTGAAAAGCGGAACTATACATGCACTCCTCCAGTCCTCTGGTACTCTACCCTCCCTTAGACATACATTAAATAACCTCACTAACCAGTCTACTATTACTTTACCTCCCTTCTTCAGACACTCCGCATGACACCCATCTAACCCAGGTGCCTTACCTGCTCTCATCATTTTAATCGCTACTTCCACCTCATCTTTTCTTATTTTTCCCTCGTTTTCCTCACCCATCACTGCCATTTTCTTTGCGCCTCCCACTGCTATCACCATTCCCTCCCTATCTTCCTCTACATTCAACAGTTCCCTAAAATATTCTGCCCATCTTCCCCTTATCGCTTCCTCTTCCATTATCATCTTTTCATCTTTGCCTTTTACCTTTTCTTCCTTACTTGAATCAACTTCCCTTCCTCTTTTAATCTCTTAATAATAGTAAAAAGAAAATATTTAGGCCAAATTTTGTACATTGTGTAATGTGACCTTGGTAAAGACAAATATTGATATACTGGTATACGGAATAGTCTGTAAAACCCTACTATTGATAGTAGCCTATTGAGTGACTACCGGACCTTAAATATTACCTACAAGATATACAGTTTGCATGATTTGGCTATGTTTCTTTTTGTAGGAATTGGTAAACAATAAGCATTGGATGCAAGAACAATTTAGATTACTTTGCCAAAGTTTCCTACTTTTCTCAGTGATGTAGCCTAGGCCAATTGTAAAGACCTACCTGTTGTATGATAAATGCTGATTATGAGATAGGCTAACCTAGCGAATCATTAGCGGTTTGTATTATTTTTAATTTTTAAAACTTTGATGAAGAGAGTGTATATACAGTATATATATATATATATATATATATATATATATATATATATATATATATATATATATATATATATATAATATACATATACCAAGGCTTTTTCCCCCTTCCAAGGGAGGTAGCCAAAAAGGGAAAGGCATAAAAACACTCCCACCCATTTCATCCCTAAATACACACCACACCCCTCCCACCCTTCCTCTCATCTGAGCACCTCCTGGATGACGGGTCATCCCTGCACCCTGCCCACCGCCCTGGGTCAGAAGCAGTGTCGCAAGACACAGTACATCCACAGCGAGGCCGCTTCATTTAATCGGCGACCCCCCCTCTCCGTCCCCCTTTGCATATAAGGAGAGGACGGGGAGAAATCCCTTCGGGCTGCGTCAAAATTTACTCACACATACTACCCCACCCCCCACTTCCCCGCCCATTCCTCCTCATGCAGTCACAACATCATCCATATACAACCATTCTCCACTCACCTCTGTCTTCCGTCCTCTCCCTTCCTTCCTCAACAGACATTCCCCTCT
Source organism: Oratosquilla oratoria (assembly GCF_046742065.1). Lineage (NCBI taxonomy): Eukaryota > Metazoa > Arthropoda > Malacostraca > Stomatopoda > Squillidae > Oratosquilla > Oratosquilla oratoria. The sequence continues at coordinate 598,341 of NW_027467714.1, forward strand.
TCCCAAAGCCCCCTTCACCCCATCCATCCACCTCATCCTAGGACGTCCCCTCATGTTCACTCCCTCCACATCTGCCTTCCATACCTCTTTTACTAGTCTTTCTTCACTCATTCTTTCCATGTGTCCAAACCATCCTAATATTCTTTCATCAACCCTATCTCCCAAATCCTTTTTCACCCCTGTTCTCCTCCTCACCTCCTCATTTCTCACTCTATCTAGCCTAGTAACCCCCACCATACTTCTCAGACACCTCATCTCAAACACATTCAAACTCCTTCTCTCTTCTCTTATGTTCCACGTTTCTGCCCCATACAGTGCTGTTGGCACAATCACTCCTTCATACAGTCTCCTCTTCGCATCCATTCCCAAATGTCTATTCCTCATTACACTCTTTAAACCACCAAGGCATTTACTCGCTTCTCTGAATCTACATTCTACCTCCACCTTCACTCCACCTTTTCCTACTACACTTGCACCCAAGTATCTAAAACTATCCACTTCCTCCAGTCGCTCTCCCTTAATGTTCACTTCCAGTCTACTGCCACTTTCACCCCTTGTACATCTCATCACCTTACTTTTACCCACATTTATCTTTAGCTTTCTTCTATCACATACTCTCCCAAACTCTGCCACCAGCTTCCTCAATCCCTCCTCTGACCCTGCCACAAGCGCAGTGTCGTCCGCAAACAACAGCTGGCTCACCTCCCACTTTTCTCCATTTTCTTTAACCATCTCCAATCCCTGACTCACTACCCTAGCATTCACCTCTCGCACCACCCCATCCATGTATAAGTTGAACAGCCAGGGCGACATAACGCATCCTTGACGAAGTCCCACCTTTACTTCAAACCACTCACTCTCTCCATTTCTAATCCTAACACATGCTCTACTACTCTCATAAAAACTCTTGACAGCTCCCAAAAGCTTTCCTCCTATCCCATAAAACTGCATAACCTCCCACAGTGCCTTTCTGTCTACCCTATCATAAGCCTTTTCCAGATCCATGAAAGCCCAAAAAACATCCTTCCCCTTTCCTATAGCTTTCTCACATATCTGTCTTACCACAAAGATCTGATCTACACAACCTCTACCCGTCCTATATATATACAGATAAAACCTATTTCTTTTGGTACATGTTGTTTATTGGGTTCTTTAAGAAATAATAAATAGATAAAAATAAAGAAAATAAAAAAATAAAACTAATGAATTAATGAAAAAAATATTCTTTTATTTTCATTTTGTTTCTATTTTTTTAAATTATTTTATAGTTTTATTTTTATTCATTTTATTTCGTTTTTCATAAAAAAAAAAAAAGAATCCCAAAATAACCTTATAATCCACATTTACATTTCTTTTTACCATAAATTGTAGGGTCGAATCTGTTTTTCCTTGACTATAGGGTGCCTCTATTCATAGGGTAGTCTAGGACTCTAACCTATATTTCTCATAGGCTAATCTAACCAACCATTTCATCACATTAAGATGATATCAGTTTACCCTACTTAAATAAAGTACAAAATACTATTTTTTTTATTTGCAAATTTCAATTGAGTAGTCTATAAGTTCTATAATTATGAATAAAGCCTATTTTTTTAATGTTCACAAATAAGAAATCTGTATAGATTTTAGCTTTAACCTCGTTATTAACGTAATAATACTGGTAGATTCAAAGAACATATAAAATATTTTATTATAAGAAATTTTTATAGTTGAATCTTTAACCTAGTTATTAACGTAATAATACAGGTGTATTCAAGGTACAGTACATATATTTTGTTATATTCTTGAAAGCTTTGTCTGAATTTTTACCATTACAGTAACTTGCAAGCCAACAATAGCTGTAAAATACTGTCTATAGATGTGCACTGTGAAATAATTTGTTGCTATTGTGCAAATAGAAAGCAGGTCTCATTATTCCAAGTTTAAAAAATCTAAAAAAAATTGATACGTTTTGTGTTGAGAAAATTTAATAACCGTCCAGTATAGAATAGTTTTATAGCTAGTTACAGGATATGTACCATTTATAGAAGTTTCCAAAATGTAGTTTGTATTAATATTTCATTCTATACTATGGGAGTTATAGCCAGTGGAATGTATTTCTATTTATAATAAATACTCAATAAATATAATTATTAATTCAAATTCCTGAATAATTTGTCAACTGTCAAGTGATAGAGATGATTTTTATCTTTAAATAATTTAAACTGGCTACTTTACCTTTGTTGACAGTCTAATTAATTCAAATTATGTTAACATCTAGAACTCCATCATGTACACATGTACATGACAGTGTAGACAATAGTATATATCCACTACGTATGCACTATATCATGTATGTAAAAGTCAACGGAAGTGCCCTGAGATAAACTTTGACCAGTCTCAGAGGCCAGATAGGAGTGACATTAGAGCATATGTCACAGCATTTGAAGATGACTGAAAAGGGGAGGAACGACAGCAGATATGAACAGTGTGCACAGGGGAAGGTTGTCTCTCTCTTTCCTGAACTGATTCCTGGTTTTTATGATAACATGGTGAAATTAATTCTGCAGTAAGTACTAGGTAGGGCATCCTCCATTAACCTTTCCTCATCATGATTTGTCACATTTTTTCCTAATATTGTGCTAGAAGGTTTATGAGATTGGACAAATGAAATAACAGATGATTTTTTTTTGGGGGGGGGAGGGGAAGGGCACAAAGGAAAAAGAAAATATCTAGCTTGAAGTGGCAACTCTACCATGACAGATTTGAAAGTGCTCATAAGCTGGTAGATGATCATGAGCATAAATAATACCATTATATATTTAATATATATATATGTTTATACGAATATACGTGCTTGTGTGCATATACATATATAAAGCTGGTTGAGTGCATATGTGAGTATATTTATCATACAAGTGAATGTTTCACGTAAAAAATAATATACATGAAAAATATTTATAAAATGCTTCCTGAATAGGTGTGGGAGGCTGGTAAATGGATCTGCAGAATAGATTTCCACATAGGGGTCAAGGAGTTAAGGAGTCGGAGTCGGAGTCGGGATTCGGAGTCGGAGTCGGGATTCGGAGTCGGAGTCGGGATTCGGAGTCGGAGTCGGAGTCGGGATTCGGAGTCGGAGTCGGAGTCGGGATTCGGAGTCGGAGTCGGAGTCGGGATTCGGAGTCGGAGTCGGGATTCGGAGTCGGGATTCGGAGTCGGAGTCGGGATTCGGAGTCGGGATTCGGAGTCGGGAGTCGGAGTCGGAGTCGGAGTCGGAGTCGGGAGTCGGAGTCGGAGGAATCAAAGGAGTCAGAGTCGGAGGAATCAAAGGAGTCGGAGTCGGACCTTATACCATCCGACTCCGCAGTCTCCTCTTAGCATCCATTCCCAAATGTCTATTCCTCATTACACTTTTTAATCCACCAAGGCATTTACTCGCTTCTCTCAATCTACATTCTACCTCCACCTTCACTCCACCTTTTCCTGCCACATTTGCACCCAAGTATCTAAAACTATCCACTTCCTCCAGTCGCTCTCCCTTTATGCTCACTTCCAGTCTACTGCCACTTTCACCCCTTGTACATCTCATCACCTTACTTTTACCCACATTTATCTTTAGCTTTCTTCTATCACATACTCTGAATGGAGTGGTGGTGGAGGTAAATGTGAGAGTGCAAGGCAGGGTTTTGGAGTTGGAGAGTGAGAGTGTAGGAAGTGAGGCAGTTGTTGTTCATAAATGAAACTGCACTTGCAGCAAATGGAGGATATGCTGAAGTGGTTGGGGTGGAATTTGGCAGTTTGTGAAAAGAGAAAACTGAAAATAAATGTGGACAAAACTAAGGTAAGGGGGATGTACAAGGAGTGATGAAGCTGATGGTTTGAAAGGATGAAATGCTGGAGGAAGTGGATAACTTTAAATATTTGGATTCATATGTGGCAGTGAATGGATAAGTGGAGGCAGGAGATAATTTATAAAGTAAATGAGGTAGGTAACTGTCAGGGGAAGGAAAAGCTTTATGAGAAATTGGTAGCTGAGGACGAACATAAGGAGAAGGTTGTATGATATAGTGATTGTGTCGGCAGTGCTGTATGGAGCATAAACTTAAAATTTGAAGTAGGCAGAAAGTAAGGGCCTAAATGTGTGGTGAAGTGTTGTAAGGATGGAGAGAGTGAGAACAAGCAGAGAGCATGGGTGCAAAGAGCTGTTAAAGTAAATCAAATATTGCCGAGATGATTAGGTCATATGGAAATAAGTGAAGAAAAAAAAATGTAGAAAACAAAATTGGATGAAGTGAACTTGAGAAAACCAAGAATAAGGTGGATGGACGAGGTTAAAATCACCAAGCCCATTGTACATGTTGGTGGGGTGTTGCAAATGAGGCACAAATATGTTAATAGCTTGGTGTGAACCTCAAACAGGCTCTCCATGTGGGACCTTTAACATTATTTCCTTTCTCCCAGGATAGTCAGCTACCCTTTTTATCAGCTCAGGAAGCATAGATTGGATATAATGGCTCTCTCAGTAGTGAGTGTTATATCTACTTCTGGCTGGGCCACACCGATGTGGCCCACCTCATAGGAGTAGCCGTAGGCATATCTAAAAGACTACAGCATACTGTTAGAAAGGTTACTCCAGTGGATGAGCATATGTTGGTGAGGCTGAATCACACCTTGGGGTTCATATCTCTTATTGCAGTATATGCTTTTACTACATACATACATACATACATATACCAAAGGCTTTTTCCCCCTACATGGGGGGTAGCCAGAAAGAAAAAGGCATAGAAACCACTCCCACCCATTCCATCTCCTATATATTCCACTCCCCTCCACCCTCCTCCCTCCCTCTTATCTTGGCACCTCCTGGATGACGGGTCATCCCTGTCTCTTGTCCACTGCCCTGGGTCAGAAGCAGTGTCGTAAGACACAGCACATCCACAGCAAGGCCGCTTCATAAATTCGGCGACCCCCCTCTCCATCCCCTCATGCAAAAAAGGAGAAGACGGGGAGAAATCCCTTCGGGCTGCATTTTTTTTTTTTTTTTTTTTTTTTTTTTTTTTTTTTTTTCCCCTCTTACATACTTCCTCACCCCCCATCCCCCACCCACTCCCCCTCATGCATCACAGCATCATCTATACACAACCCCTCTCCATTCACCCCTATCTTCTGTCCTCTCCTGTCCTTCCTCTACAGACATTCCTCTCTTTTGTAATGCCCCTTTCAACCCATCCATCCATCTCATCCTAGGATGCCCCCTCATATTCACTCTTTCCACCTCCGCCTTCCACACTTCTTTTTCTAATCTTTCTTCACTCATTCTTTCCATGTGTCCAAACCATCCTAATACCCTTTCATCAGCCCTGTCTCCCAGTTCCCTTTCCACCTCTATTCTCCTCCTCACCTCCTGATTTCTCACTCTATCTAGCCTAGTAACCCCTATCATACTTCTCAGACACCTCATCTCAAACACATTCAAACTTCTTCTCTCTTCCTCTCTCATGTTCCATGTTTCTCCCCCGTACAATGCTGTTGGCACAATCACTCCTTCATATAACCTCCTCTTAGCATCCATTCCCTGATGTCTATTTCTCATTACACTTTTCAATCCACCAAGGCATTTACTTGCTTCACTCAATCTACATTCTACCTCCACCCCCACTCCTCCCTTTCCTGCCACATTCGCACCCAAGTATCTAAAACTATCCACTTCCTCCAGTCTTTCACCCTTAATGCTCACTTCCAGCCTGCTGTCACTCTCTCCCTATGTACATCTCATCACCTTACTTTCACCCACATTTATCTTCAGCTTCCTTCTTTCACACACCTCAAACTGTTACTAACTTCCTCAATCCCTCCTCTGATCCTACTACAAGCGCTGTGTCGTCAGCAAACAACAACTGGCTCACCTCCCACTTTTCTCCATTTTCTATAATCATCTCCAACCCCTGACACACTACCCTTGCATTCACCTCTCACACCACCCCATCCATGTAAAGATTGAACAGCCAGAGCGACATAACACATCTGTGACGAAGTCCCACCTTTACTTCAAACCATTCACTCTCACCATTTCTAATCTTAACACAAGCTCTACTACTCTCGTAAAAACTCTTGACTGCTCTTAGCAGCTTTCCTCTTATCCCATATATCTGTAGTATCTCCCACAGTGCCTTCCCGTCTACCCTGTCATAAGCCTTTTCCAGATCCAATATGAACTTGGAGGCATATAATCTTCTCTTCACCTTGGATGAAATGGATCATGCTTTATCTTTATCCTCCCCAACCTCTCCTGGAGAGGATAACATTCTTTATTCCATGGTTGCTCACTTATCCGTATCCTCGAAGAAATTCCTTTTAAATGTGCTGAACGGATTTTGGTCTTCTGGATCTTCTCCTAAATCGTGGAAGACTTCAATCATCATAGGAATCTTAAAGGCAGGAAAAGACTCTCATGACCCACAAAGTTACAGACCTATTGCTCTCACTAGCTGCATTTGTAAGATCTATGAAAGAATGGTTAATATGCGTTTAGTTGTTTTTTTTTGGAATCTAAAAATCTGCTATCTAACAGATAGTTTGGATTTAGAAGAAATAAGTGCACTCTGAACCCCTTACTTTTTATCACTTGTGAGATTCAGAATACCTTTGCAATTGAGAACTTGAGCATTGGTGTGTTTTTTGACTTGAAAAATGCCTACGATACTACCTGGCGGGGAGGCATTCTGAAGCAAGTTGCAGAGTGGGGTATCGGGGGTAATATGTTCAATTGTTTAAAGGACTTCTTATCTGACCGTTATCTAAAAGTCAGAGTGGGCTCCTCTTTCTCTTGTGCATATTTTCAAGAGGAAGGGATTCCCCAAGGAAGTGTTCTGAGTCCTACACTCTTCAGCATAGCCACTAATAGTTTATTAGAACAAGTTCCCACAGGAGTTCATTGATTGGCTTATGCTGATGACTTTGCTATTGTGTGCGCAAATCGACAACATTAGAAACAGGCCAAAAGATTCAAGAGGTTATTAATTTAGCAACAGCATGGGCTAATTGCAGGGGCTTCAGATTCTCTGCTGAAAAAACCAAAACCATAAGGTTTTCCAGACTAAGACGCAAGGAAGAGATACCAACACTATTCTTAGAGGGTGTCATATTACCATATGAAGATCAATTAAAATACTTGGGTCTGGTTTTGGACAAAATGTTGACATTCACAAATCACATAAACGAGGTTGTATACACTGTCAAACAGCGACTTAATATACTAAAGGTAGCGTCTCGTTTCAACTGGGGAGCAGATCGTATAACTTTAATAAGGCTTTACCAAACATTGTGCCTTAGCAAAATGGATTATGGATGTCAAATTTATGGATTGGCATGTAAAAGTTCACTGAAGAAGCTTGATATAGTCCACAATATGGCTTTACGGATCTGTTTGGGAGCCTATAGAACATCTCCAGTGTATAGCTTGTATGTGGACGCAGGAATTCCTCCCCTGTATATTCGCAGGGAGGAATTAAGCCTTAGATATATATCTCGTGTCTTGACATCCAAACTTCAAATATGTAAAGCAGCCAGTAGACAGAGCTCCAAGGAAAAGTACTCTGCCGAAACCTTTAGAAGTGAGATGTGAAGTTGGAACAGAGAAGGTAGGACTTGTTCCTAACACAATTGCTGAGATCACGCCTCCCAAATTCCCTCCTTGGAACCGATGCCCCACTGAAATGAAATATGTCCTCTTAAAAAGAAGAAAAATAGAACTGCTGTAGAGCTAAAAAGTGAATTTTTAGAACATCAGTACATGCTGATTCAATTTTTATTTATACAGATGGATCAAAATCCCAAGATGGTGTTGGTTGTGCTGTTATATCTGATAGCACAGTTTTAAAAAGAGAGTTGCCTGATTTTAGCTCTGTTTTTACTGCTGAACTGCTGGCAGTCAGCAATGCCCTCAAATTTGTTTTTAATTCTGTTCCATGTAATAAAAATGTTGTTATTTTTGCAGATTCCATGAGCATTGTATCCTCTGTAAATACATTATTACCTCGTCATTTTTTAGTCCAAGAAATACAGGACTGGTTGATTCTGATTAACAACAGAAAGAAGATAAAAATAAACTTTTGCTGGGTGCCGTCCCATGTGGGTATCACTGGAAATGAACAGGCCAATGCTGCAGCCAAAGCCGCCACTAGGCTCAGCCATATAACAGACCGAAAAGTCCCACATACGGACTTGAAACAAGTGATCCATTGTTATACAATGGAGAAGTGGCAAGAACAATGGACAAGGCTGGACAGTAGTTATAAGTTAAAAGAGATTCACCCCTTAGTGAACCCTTGGAAGTGTCCTCCTTTGGACAGAAGGTCAAGTATTGTTTTGACAAGATTAAGAATTGGCCATTCCTACATTACTCATAAATTTTTAATGGCAAGTGGAGCAGAAAGGCTGGCCCCCCAATGTCCCACTTGCCAAGTAGTTTTTACAATAAAACACATTTCAATTCAGTCCCCTGCATTCTCTAATGAGCGCAGGGTAAATTTTTTAACAAATTTATCTTTTAAACAAATTTTAGGGGAGGAAGCTCATGTGAAGAATGTTTTAAAGTTTTTGAAAGACATCAATTTATTTTATGAAATTTAAAATTGTGTATATGAATGCTTGTGAGTGTATGTTGTTGTGATGTGTTTTTGTGAATGTTTATTGTTTTAACTGTTTTACTTCAATTTGTATCTATATAAGATAAATATGCGCTGAATGGCCTACCGGCTCCAGCGCTTGGCCTTCAAGCCAAAAATTCCATAAATCAAATCAGAACCTGAAATTGGTGACAGAATTGATTACAAAACTCCAATAGGGAAAAGTGACCATGTGCTAATAGAATTTGAACTAAAAGAGCAAATGGACTATAGAAGAAATGAGAAGCATAGAAAAGGAAGACTAATGTACAACAAAACGAATTTTGAAAAACTCGAAAAATTCTTTCAAAATGCAAATTGGGATAACTTCCTAAATGAATAAACAAAGATGGAAGAGAAATGGAATATACTAAAAGAAATTTACAATGTGGGAGTCAACAAATATGTACCACAACAGAAGCAAGAAAGAGTGTACATATAAAGCTGGTACAACAAAAAATGTAGTGAGGCTAAGAATAAAAGAGGCAAAGCTTGGAAAAGATGGAAAAAGAAAAGAAAAAAAAAGAGTAAATGGCAAACATATATAAAACTAAGAAATGATTATGTAAAAATACGCAGAGATGAAAAAAGAAACTATGAAAGAGATATAATAGAAAATTGCAAGGAACAACCTGAACTATTTTACAGGTATCTAAATGGTAAAATAAAAAACAAACAAGAAATAGAAAGACTGCGCCAAGGGAACTACGAATATAAAGTAGAAATGGCTGAAATTATGAACAATCATTTCAAATCAGTATTCACAATTGAAAGTTCACAAGACTGTGAGGAAATAGGGAGAGAGAGATACCCCCTACTGAAGGAAATAACTGTTACACAGAAGGAAATCAGAGAGCAAATTAAAAAACCTTGGTGTCAGAAAATCACATGGTTCAGATGGAATTGAAAATTGGATATTGAAAGAATGCTTAGAGGAGTTGATGGACAAAATATACAAGGTAATTAAATACTCAAAGAAGGAAAGGTACCACAGGACTAGAAAAATGCAAATATTGTACCAATATATAAAGGAGGGAACAAGGAAAATCCAACGAACTATCAGTCTCCCTTACAAGCACAATAACAAAAATATGTGAAAAATTTATCAAAAGTAGATGGGTTAAACATCTGGAAGAAAAAAATATACTGAATCCAAATCAATTTGGATTTAGACAAGGAAGATCATGTACAACAAACCTGATCTTCTATTCGAGACTAATAGAAATAATACAAGAAAGGCATGGATGGGCAGACTGCTTTTTTAGACCTACAAAAAGCATTTGATAGAATCAATAGGTGGCAGCAAAGGAAAATTATTAGAATGGATAGAAGACTTCTTGACTGGGAGGAAAATGAGGGTAGTAATTAGAGACAAATATTCGACACCCCCCCCCCCCGGGCCCAGTACTTTGATGTAGTGGGGGGGGTTCCATGTAGTAAGGACGGGCTGAGCTGTGCCAGCCAGGTGCAACCATACTGGAGAGGTCAGCCCCGAGCTACCAGACGAAAACCGAGCCAAAAGAATTTTTTTTTTTTTTTCTTTTTTGGGGGGGGGGTAGTGAATAGATAGGGGGTCCCTCACCCTTTTCCTTTGTGAACTCCCCTATCCCTATTCTTCATATTTGCTACCCTACTCTCCTTTTTCACCATCTTTCTCCAATACTTGTTAAGGAAGGTTCTGTAACCCAGTCAAGTGGGGGATGTATACCGCGAGGTCACTACTCCCTGCGAGGGCCGAAAGCTCACTGACTGGGGAATGCATGTTTGCGAGGCAGGTACTAGGCTACCGACTTCCTTTCTCCCTATCCAGTACACATGCAGAGTGACTATGCCGGACCCATCCTAAATGGAACAAAACAAAAGAGGACAAACCCCGGGTTGACAAAGTCTCCAACTCACCTCCGAGGCCCTGCATGCGTAAATAGTCATTTCTGGAACCTCCCGACTCTGCAGAGACTTTTCTTTTATTGCTTGTGGCATCAGGCAACTGCAGTATCTCCTATTCATTTCCCATTCTTTCTTAATATATGGTGTGGCCTCATAGATATACACGATCATGGCGTCTGTTAAAACTGACTATTCTAAACCCCCACCACTACCTGAACCTCCTCCTAAACCCCCCGATCCCTCTCCTAATATTGCCAATCCTAATGTTGATGCTATTGACTCGGCAAAAATAAAAACCCCAGTTGATGACTCCGGCTTGAAAAAGGACTTCAGTAAAATCAATCAATCAAATACTGCCCCAAATAGTCATAGAATTTTACATTTACAATATGTCTCTCTTGATAAGAGTTATACAGACTTGTATGAAAAGTTCCGTAAATTTGGACAAATTAAAGAGATCAGAGTTAAACTAACTGACAACTTTAAAGCTTGGCTAGTGTGGATCTCATTTCTTTCTAATCAGGATGCAGCTGCTGCCTGCTTGGATTATAATAATTGTAATGAGAATGAATCTTCAGCCCAACTTGTTGCTAGAGCACCACCTAACCTGGATATCTTTTATCCAGAAAACCCGGTAGAGAAAAGGAAGGAAAGTGTGCAGAGGCCTCCCAATCCAGCTAAGTGGCTTATTGTCACTCTTGCAAAAGAACATGCTAACTTGTTCGAGTTTAGAAGATTCTTGAAGAGTCACCTTGGCTCTAGTAATTTGACTAACTCGCAGGTATCACAATTTGGAAGAAATTCCTTCTTAATTAATGTAAAATCTTATGAACAAGCTACCATGGTGCTTAACTTGAAACAGAAATCGGACATTAAGGAAGTCAAACCCCACAATACCTTTAGTTATGCCAAAGGGGTAATTTTTAATAGAGATCTGTATGACTTTGATGAAGAAGAAATATTAGAAATGTGCCCAACTAATGTTTGGAAAGTTGCTAAAATCCCTCGTTCTTCTATGATTATCCTAAGTTTTTGTGGGGAAGATCTACCTCATTATGTAGAGATAGAAAAAGAGATTGTTTATGTGAAGCAGTTTAATCCCCGTCCCCTTCAGTGCTTTAACTGCTATGGTTTTGGCCATCCTTCCCGCAGATGTGCAAGAGACAAAGTGTGTTTGATATGTGCTCAGCCTGAACATGGGGATTGTTCCCACCCAACAGTTTGTATAAATTGTAAAGAAGAGCATGATGCCAGAGATAAGAACTGTGTAATTTATAAGAAGGAACAGGAAATACCACTAAAAGCTCATGCAGAACATATAAGTGTAGGACATGCTAAAAGACTATTAAGTAATTCCAAAAGATACAGTGATGTTGTTAAAACAAATAGTAAAGTGGATCAGCCAACTGTAGAAGGCAATAGAAATAGAAATGCTAATATGAATTCTTCTTTTAACACTGAACCCAAGCCTCAATGTAAAACTGTTACTATGAAACCTAATGGTCTTTCTACTCAACTAGGAATTTGTAATACTTCTGAACCCTCCTCTGCGGAGGTTTCCCCACCTTGTTGAAGGGGTGTCCCCTGCCCCATCTGGAGGGGCACCTAAGGTTTCTATTGTAGAAACCTCGCAGGCTTCTTCTAATGAAGCCTCCTCTCAGGCAATCTCTCTTCCAGACCTGGGGGACTCCCCAGTAGAGGGATTGCTGACTAGTGTGCCTCACTCGGTAGAGGTGCACAGAAGCAATGAGGATCAACCAAATGCTGAACCCAAGCCTCAACGTGAAAGAGTCACTACTAGACCAAATCGTTCTGCTCCACAACTTGGAAATTGTAGTACTCCTCAACCCTCCTCTGCGGAGGTTCTCTCATCCCCAGTTGAGGGAATGTCTCCTGCCCCATCTAGAGGGGCACCTAAAGTTCTCATTGCTGAAACCCCACAGGGTTCCTTTAATAAAGCCTCCTCTCAATCAATCTAACTTCCAAACTCGGGGGGGGGGGGGCCAATAAATCTATCATGGACTGATGTGCCTCACTCAGTTGAGGCGCACAGAATCAAAGCTATGGAGTCTGAAGCTGTGCGCAGTAAAAGACTCCACAGTCCACCCTCATCTCCATCTTCTTCCCCAAATCATGATAAGCAATGTAAGAAAGAAACTAATAACCCAGACTCTACATCGTCGGTCGGACCATTGTCAGAGAGGAGGATGCCACCTGCGAAAGCAAAGAAATTAGAAAAGAACCCACCTTGTAAACCCTCTCTCTCCCAGACTTCTCTTACCAGACCAGTAGACCTAAAAAAGAAAAAGAAAACAGTATAATGTCCATAATTCAATGGAATATTCAAGGTTTTAATTCTCATCGAGAGCAGGTTGGGATTCTCTTTAAAGAACATGTCTGTTTTTTGTCTGCAAGAAACTATGCTTGGCAATTTATCCCCTAATGTTGGACTTAATTATAAATTTTACAGATCTCCTCCTATGATTGGGGGCCGTGCCCATGGAGGTACTGGTATCATTGTTAAGAAATCTGTAAACCACAGAAGTGTCCACCTACATTTGGTGTTGCAGGCTTGTGCAGTACAAATCTTTACCACTAAATGGATCACTTTATGTTCTTTGTATTTGGAACCTGAACTGGAAGATCGACTCGTAGACATATATAACCACCCCCGTCAGTTTGAGTTAAATGACCTACAATCTCTGGTTGACCAGCTCCCTGAACCTTTTATTCTAATGGGTGACTTTAACGCCAAGCATCCTCTATGGGGTGAATCAAGGTGTGACCCCTGGGGCAATATAATTGAAGAATTTATTGATAATAACGATGTCATTTTGATGAATGACTGTTCCAAAACTAGGTTTGATGTCTTTCACAACTCAAGTTCTGCTATAGACCTAACTATTTGTTCATCAGCCTTAAGATTAGACTACAGTTGGTCAATAGATGAAGATTTACATGGTAGTGACCACTGGCCTATCCATATCAAATATATAAAGAACACTCCCTCCTGTTGCTTACCTAAATGGAAGACAGGAGAGGCTAATTGGGAATTATTTAGGAGATCCACAGAGATTAATTATAAGACTAGCGATTTTGGTAGTAACTGTGATGCATATGACTACCTGGTAGACATGATACTTTCTGGTCCTTTCTCTTCCATTCCTAGGACAGCTGGTAAACCTCAACGCCCAGTAGTCCCCTGGTGGAGCGATGAATGTGCTTTAAGCAAAAAGATTACAAGAACTTGCTATAAGAGATATTGGAGATACCCTTGTTTAGTCAATAAGATAACATACAGAAGAGCTCGAGCAAAGCAGAAGAAAATCTTCAAGAAAGCAAGGAGGGAATCTTTCATTAAATATATTAGCGAATTGAAATATGACTCTTCCCCTACCTTAGTATGGAATAGGATTGGAAAATTACAAGGAAAGTTTACTCCATCTCCTTTACCCATTCTGAAGATAAATGACTCTTTTATATCAAATACAAGAGAAGTAGCAGAGGCTTTTGGAAGACATTATGCTGATATTTCAAGCCCAATACATTATCCAGATAATTTCAGAAGAATTAGAGCCAAGACCACGATTATTCCTCCTACCAATACGAACTCGGAGGCATATTATCTTCTCTTCACCTTGGATGAAATGGATCATGCCTTATCTCTATTCTCCCCAACCTCTCCTGGAGAGGATGACATTCTTTATTCCATGGTTGGTCACTTATCCATATCATCGAAGAAATTCCTTTTAACCCAAATTGCCCGGGTGCCGCACATGTGCGGCAATCACTTTTGTTCCAAGATTTCGGGGTCAGCATATATGTGGTACTTGCAAATTTCTGAAGATATCGGGTGTCAGCATATATGCGTTACATAGCCACGTTCCAAATTTACGGGGAACGCACAAATGCGGTGTTGTCTCTTGTTCTCGGTCCTCAGCATATGTGCGTCTTTTTATCCTATAAGGCCAGAGGTTCTTTGTTTACCATTTGAAGTAAGAGGGGAGGGGGACTGGGGGGATAATTAGTTTCGCCTCATTACTCCAATACCCCCCTACTCAAGGGGGGGTGAATGATGTCACCGAATTGGCGCATTCTGATTGGTTTATTTGAAATATATTATCTTATAAGACGATCTGAGATTGGATAATAAATTATGTTACACTATCTATGATTGACCATAGAGGTGAGGGGTGAATGATGTCACCGAATTGGCGCATTCTGATTGGTTTATTTGAAATGTATTATTTTATAAGACGATCTGAGATTGGATAATAAATTATGTTACACTTGGCTATCTATGATTGGCCATAGAGGTGAGGGGTGAATGATGTCACCGAATTGGCGCATTCTGATTGGTTTATTTGAAATATATTATCTTATAAGACGATCTGAGATTGGATAATAAATTATGTTACACTATCTATGATTGGCCATAGAGGTGAGGGGTGAATGATGTCACCGAATTGGCGCATTCTGAATGGTTTATTTGAAATGTATTATTTTATAAGACGATCTGAGATTGGATAATAAATTATGTTACACTTGGCTATCTATGATTGGCCATAGAGCTATATATAAGGCGAGACTCAGACTCAGCCGGTTGAAGTCGTTTCTCGCCAGGCCTCTGAACTGCTAACATGCCTCGCCAGCCCTCAACCTCTCTACGTTCAACTTCTCGACCTACGAGTCATAGAAGGCCTACTTCCAAGTCTCGCCCTTTGCGTATATCATCCTCTGACGAAGATGACCCTGCACCTCTTGCTCCATCACCCAAAAGGCGTGCCATTCCATCTGCAAGTGGAACACAACTTGTACCATCGGGTACACAACAACCTGTACCCTCTACTTCGGGTACACAACAACAAGTAGGCGATTCTGACTGGGATCCTGAGGACGTGGACAGCTCAAGTGAGGGCAGTGATGAAGAATGGGGAGAATTGGATTATGTAAATATACATGATTCATCAATAGACTCGGACGAGCCGCTAGCCAATGTGGTGAGGAAGGAGCACGACAGGAATGCACCAGGTACATCTGGTTTCCAGTGGAAGAAGAAAAATAACGTACCAAGGAGATTTGCTTTCTCTGGTTCTCCAGGAGTACAGAATGAAGATCTGGATGGATACTCCACTGTGTATTATGTATTTTCCTCTTTATTCCCTCCTGAAATGTGGGAAAGATTTGCTGAGGAGACAAACACATATGCCAGCCAGAACCCACCCAAAGCCTATGCCCATTCGAAGCCTTGGACACCTGTGGACGAGACTGAGATGAAGGCCTTCATAGGTCTCCGTCTTCTCATGGGAGTGCAGAATCGTCCGCATGCACAGCACTTCTGGTCAAAAAGCAAACTTCTGCACTCCGAAATATTTGGTGAGACCATGAGTAGGGACCGATACTCCATGATTGCATCAAATATGCATTTTTCCAATAATATGGATCCTCAGAAGGACAATGACAAGTTGTGGAAGCTAAGGCACATCATTGATATGTTTGACTTCACCTTCAAGACTGTTTATACATCCCCCAAAATTGTGACAGTCGATGAGAGTCTCTTGGCATATCGTGGCAGACATCATGCTGTCCAGTATAATCCCTCAAAGCGGTCACGGTTTGGTCTGAAGGTATACAAGTTGTGCTGCAGTGATGGTCCTGCTGCTGGCTACACCATAGCTTTCAAGGTTTATATGGGGAAGGAACCAGGAAATGATCCAGTGGCTATGAGGGCAGTTGTTGATCTGATGACGAAGGCTGACATGATGGACAAAGGATACGACTTGTATGTGGACAATTGGTATTCGTCACCACAACTTTTTCACTACCTCCAGGCAAGGCGAACAAATGTGGCTGGCACAGTAAGGATGAATAGAAAGTTCATGCCAAAAGATATGGTAGTAAAGAAGAAAGGAGAGATAACATCACGGTCAACAGCTACAGGCATGATATGTATATCCTGGATGGACAAGAGGAGAGTAAACATCCTCTCAACAATGCACAGAGACAACATGGAACCCCTTCCACCCAACAGGAGGGGAGAGGTACGCCACAAGCCACAAGCCATCCTAGATTATAATCTAGGAATGAAAGGAGTGGACTTGTCTGATCAAATGGCACAATCGTACCCTGTACCGCGAAAAACCAACAAGTGGTACATAAAGTTATTTTTTCATCTGCTGGACACTGCCATTGTGAACACTCATCTCATTCACCGGGCACTTGGAAGCACCAAATCACATCTGGATGACAGGCTGGAGCTGATAGAAGACCTTATTCAACCTCATCACACCAGATGCCGCTCACCATCACCAGGACCAGGAGTTATAGGTGTACGACCAGGTCATCTTTTGACTGAAGTCCCAGACAAGAAAAGAAAACGCTGTCGCCAGTGTCGCTTAGAAAGTGGGACAAGAAAAGACTCCTTCTACTGGTGTGCCAAGTGTAAGTTAGGTTTCTGCCCAGGGAAGTGCTTCAATAACTACGCAGAACACAGACATGTCTTCTAGACTGACCACCAGTGGACCAGAGGACGGGCTGCCGCATATATGTGGTGCTTCTAATTTTATTATTTTCCTTTTTGTAAATTCAATAAAAATTATTTTGTGATCACTATTTTTATTACATAAACATATATGTAAAGGATGGAACCTGATATACATAAATAAAATAAAAAAAACAAGGTAGTTGAAGCTTCTCTTAGTAATATAAGCAACCAAACTCAAGCTTACATAAATTTAGGATGTCTTACAAATTTTATTCTCATATGAACACATCACAACACATAATAATAAATAATACATGTTCGTGAATCTGAAGGGCCCTGGCCTTATACAGAAACCCCGCTATGCGCGGAAGTTAAGTAGATAAGACGTCCGAGAGTGAGATGCGTCAACAACATCTCAGGCCCGTCAAATTTGGGTTAAATGTGCTGAACGGTTTTTGGTCTTCTGGATCTTCTCCTAAATCTTGGAAGACTTCAATCATCATAGGAATCTTAAAGGCAAGAAAAGACTCTCATGACCCACAATGTTACAGACCTATTGCTCTCACAAGCTGCATTTGTAAGATCTATGAAAGAATGGTTAATATGCGTTTAGTTTGGTTATTGGAATCTAAAAATCTACTATCTAACAGACAGTTTGGATTTAGAAGAAATAAGTGCACTCTGGACCCCTTACATTTTATCACTCGTGAGATTCAGAATGCCTTCGCAATTGAGAACTCTAGCATTGGTGTGTTTTTTGACTTGAAAAATGCCTACGATACTACCTGGCGGGGAGGCATTCTGAAGCAAGTTGCAGAGTGGGGTATCGGGGGTAATATGTTCAATTGTTTAAAGGACTTCTTATCTGACCGTTATCTAAAAGTCCGAGTGGGCTCTTCTTTCTCGTGTGCATATCTCCAAGAGGAAGGGATTCCCCAAGGAAGTGTTCTGAGTCCTACACTCTTCAGCATAGCCATTGATAGTTTATTAGAACAAGTTCCCACAGGAGTTCATTGATTGGCTTATGCTGATGACTTCGCTATTGTGTGCACCAAATTGACAACATTAGAAACGGGCCAAAAGATTCAAGAGGTTATTAATTTAGCAACAACATGGGCTAATTGCAGGGGCTTCAGATTCTCTGCTGAAAAAACCAAAGCCATAAGGTTTTCCAGACTAAGACACAAGGAAGAAATGCCAACACTATTCTTAGAGGGTGTCATATTACCGTATGAAGATGAAGTAAAATACTTGGGTCTGGTATTGGATAAAAGGTTGACATTCACAAATCACATAAACGAGGTTGTATACACTGTTAAACAGCGACTTAATATACTAAAGGTAGTGTCTCTTTTCAACTGGGGAGCAGATCGTGTAACTTTTATAAGGCTTTACCAAACATTGTGCCTTAGCAAAATGGATTACGGATGTCAAATTTATGGATCGGCATGCAAAAGTTCACTGAAGAAGCTTGATATAGTCCACAATATGGCTTTACGGATCTGTTCGGGAGCCTATAGAACATCTCCAGTGTATAGCTTGTATGTGGACGCAGGAATTCCTCCCCTGTATATTCGCAGGGACAATTAAGCCTTAGATATATATCTCGTGTCTTGACATCCAAACAGAATCCAAACTTCAAATTTGTAAAGCATCCGGTGGACAGAGCTCCAAGGAAAAGTACTCTGCCAAAACCTTTAGAAGTGAGATGTGAAGTTGGGACAGAGAAGGTAGGACTTGTTCCTAACACAATTGCTGAGATCACGCCTCCCAAATTCCCTCCTTGGAACCGATGCCCCACTGAAATATGTCCTCTTAAAAAGAAGAAAAATAGAACTGCTGTAGAGCTAAAAAATGAATTTTTAGAACATTTATCAGTACATGCTGATGCAATTTTAATTTATACAGATGGATCAAAATCCCAAGACGGTGTTGGTTGTACTGTTGTAACAAATAGCACAGTTTTAAAGAGAAAGTTGCCTGATTTTAGCTCTGTTTTTACTGCTGAACTGCTGGCAGTCAGCAACGCCCTCAAGTTTGTTTTTAATTCTGTTCCATGTGGTAGGAACATTGTTATTTTTACGGATTCCATGAGCGTTCTATCCTCTATAAATAATTTGTTGCCCCATCATTTTATAGTGCAAGAAATACAGGAATGGCTGATTCTCATAAACAACAGAAAGAAGATAAAAGTAAACTTTTGCTGGGTGCCGTCCCCTGTGGGTGTCACTGGAAATGAAAAAGCCGATTCTGCAGCCAAAGCCGCCACTAGGCTCAGCCATATAACAGACAGAAAAGTCCCACATATGGACTTGAAACAAGTGATCCATTGTTATACAATGAAGAAGTGGCAAGAGCAATGGACAAGGCTGGACGGCAGTTATGAATTAAAAGAAATTCACCCCTTAGTGAACCCTTGGAAGTGTCCTCCTTTGGACAGAAGGTCAAGCATTGTCTTGACAAGACTGAGAATTTGCCATTCCTACAATACACATAAAATTTTAATGGCAAGTGGAGCAGAAAGGCTGGCCCCCCAATGTCCCCCTTGCCAAGTAGTTTTGACAATAAGACACATTTTAGTTCAGTGCCCTGCATTCTCTAATAAGCGCAGGGCAAATTTCTTAACAGATTTATCTTTTAAAGAAATTTTAGGGGAGGAAGCTTGTGTGAAGAACGTTTTAAAGTTTTTAAAAGACATAAATTTATTTTATGAAATTTAAAATTGTGTGTGTGAATGCTTGTGAGTGTGTGTTGTTGAAGTGTCTTCGTGAATGTCTATTGTTTTAATTGTTTTACTTGAATTTTATTTTTATTTTATTTTGAAACTAAAAGATAAATATGCGCTGAATGGCCTACCGGCTCCGTCGCTTGGCCTTCGAGCCAAAAACTCCATAAATCAATCAAATCCTGTTCTCCTCCACACGCCCCCTGGGGCTAGGGGGCGTAGTATAGAATATAGCCCCCGCCACGTCGGCTGCGTGTCGTAAGAGGCGACTAATGTCGATCCCCGGGCGGGGCTCTTGTTTCCCCGCACAGGGCTTCCTCTTAAACTTCCTTTTCCACTCCTCTCTTCTCTTCCACTTGCTGTTCCCTCCTGCGACCTAATTTTCAGATGCCCCTCTCAGTAGTGGCAAAAGAAAGCCCTATGGTGATGGCTAGTGAGGATGCGGGCAGGAGAAGGTGATCTCTGGAAGCCTCTAGTCACGAACTACACATAGGCGGTGTGGGCAAGATAAATCGCTCTCGTATTGGGATCGAGGCAACAGCACGGTTCGGTAGCTACCCACATGACTGAGCAGCCCTACTCAGGATCCACTCTGCTCACCCCACATGGGGAGGGGGCTAGAAAAGGTGCCCCAAACATAGTTTGCCTCATAACCACCTGACTGGGGAACCGCCCCCAGTAAGGTCACCCTCACTGCGGTCAAGACAAACCCTTAAGAGAAAACTCTCCTAACGCTGACGACCTATGCATGACCAAGGATATGAGCAAGGCCTCTACTGGTTCTAGAGATGAAAGTCCACAATCTTTCATCACACTGGAACCCTATTCCGCTAAACCACAGCGGAAAAATAGAAATAAAGAAAAGTCTTTCCCCCCTCTAACTAATCCACGAGGACAATTGGAAGTTTTGCCTGGGATTTTTGAGTCCCATTATAATAAATATTTAACTTTATCCATGCCCAACGACAACCCCATTGACTCTTTAGACATTTTTTATGTCCATAGAGAAATTATCCAATGTATTGACAGGGAACCCAAAATCATCCCCCAAAGTAGTGGATCACTTCTGATAGAGGTTAACTCTCCAGAAGAGAGCTCAAAATTGCAGAACATTGGAAAAGTTGCTGGGCATGAGGCAGATTGTACCCCCCACAAGACACAATCAGTGTAGAGGAGTTGTCTACTCCAAGGAACTGCTGAGGTTTTCTGAAGAAAAGCTCTTAACAGGGTTGAAATCCCAGCACGTCTCAAGTGTTTCCTGGATGAAACGAAAAGAAAATGGCACTCTTGTAGACCAACCTCTAATAATCTTAACATTTGACCTGCTTAATCTTCCATCATCAATATCTGCTGCTTGGTATAAACTGAAGGTTAGACCATATATACCTTCACCAAGAAGATGTTACCACTGCCAAATGTTTGGTCATATATTCACCACATGTTGCAAGAAATTAGCAGGAACACCACCGATTTGTGTCAGTTGCAGTGAAAGCGAATATGGAGAATGTACGAAAACATCGAAATGTTTTAATTGTCATGAAGAGCACCCAGCTTTCTCTAGATCTTGTGAAAAATATATACTAGAAAAAACAAATCCTAAATATAAAGGTCAGAGAACATATTAGCTACTGAAGCAAGAAAAAAGTGATTGATCCATTAAAACTTAATACTAAGACATACTCAGAAGCCCTTGGCAACAAATTACAGCCTACAGGCCACCTCACCACTAAAACACAACCTAATACGGATAAAATGGAGACCGATCAGTCACACCAGATAAAGTACAAACAATCAACCAACCGATCAGTTGACCAACTAACTCGTAATAAGCGAACACAGAGTTCAGACTCTTTGGATTGCCCAAGTGGCAAAACTCAAAATAGAGATTCTACAACAGCTGTATCCAAAATGCCATCTAACAACTCTTCCCATATTGGGGCCATGGGAGGCCCTACACCACCAACCAAGGGCCCAGATGGTGGCCCTCTTCCCACCCCTGAGAGGGGAGTGGAAACCTTTCCCTCAACCTAGAAGGATCAACAGGAGATCCTTCTGTACCTATAGAGAAAGTAGTCCCTCCCCCTGTACCTGTAGGGCCACAGGGAAGTTCTACCACCTCTGGTAGACCTAAAGAAGGTCCTACTAAAATTAATCCTGGAATTCAATCATCTAAACCACCAAAACTTCCAATTAAAGCAGAGGTCCATTCAATCCCACAATCTAAGACCAAGAAGTCGGGTAACAACACCACCCGACATTCCCTGAACCATAGATATATTCACTCTGCTCCAATGGAATTGTCAGGAACTAAGAGCCAAGTATGAGGAATTGAAACTGCTAATCCATGACCAAGAACCTGATATTATTTCCTTACAAGAAATAATGTTAGACTCATTCACCCCATGCCCTAAAGACTTCAAAGCATACCGTACTACATATGATCCATATGAACCTGATCATGGGTGGAGACTTCAACGCCAAGTCGTCTGCCTGGTATGTCGACAACCCTGACACAGACAGAGGGCTTGATATACAGACTCAGTTTGACTCATTGACTATCATGAACAACACACATAATCATACACATATCCCACACCAAGCCCTCTACACTCCCTCCTCTCCTGATATCACCTTTTGCTCCCCCTGCCTAACCTCAACAACATCATGGAGAGTGGTCGGAACCCTTGGCACTGACCACCTTCCAATCATCACCACCACCAAAACAAGATGCACCCCAGTTGGCCACAGACACACTTACACCAATTACAAGAGAGCTAACTGGGAAGCTTTTATTGAAGAGACAGAACAACATTTTGAAACACTTAACAGTACACCAATCACAAACATAAACAATGCTGTGCACACTTTTAATACAATCATACAAAATGTAGACAAGAGATACATCCCTAGAGGCAACAGAAAATCACACAACCCCAACTTCACACCAGAAATCCAAAGCCTCATCAGACAACGTGACACACTTAAACACGGTACCCCCACACCTATCCCTCAAAACATAGCAGACCAAATACAAACACTAAACACTGTGATTGCCAATAAAATACATGAACAAAAAACACAAAATTGGCAAAACTTTATCAATACACTTGATCACAAAACAAACACCAGCAAATTGTACAAAACACTCAACAGCATTACACTATCCAACAGTAACACTACACGCTCTCACGCAGCAATAATCACAACAACAGATAATCTACCCTCAGACAGACAACAAGCAAACGCACTCATACGTCATTTTGCACAGACAAGCCATCTCACTTCTCACCCTGACGACCGACGCACCATTCGACGTAAGAAAGACTTTCCCACAGACTCAGACTATACACCCTTCATAGACAGTCAGACAAAACTCATAATACATAATCTCAAACACTCATCTGCCTGTGGCCCTGATGACATAAGCAACATCCACCTAAAACACATTGGACCACAAGGTATACATGCACTCACAAACATTGCAAACTACGGCTATTCACACAACACTATACCCGACATCTAGAAGCATGGTAAAATAATCACCATTCCAAAACCGAACAAAGACCCAACAATCCCAACATTGCACCGCCCAATCACACATCTCTGCACCCCCTCTAAAGTCATTGAACGCCTAATACTTAAACTTGTCACACCACATATTCCCCTTGCTGACTCACAACACGGTTTTAGGCCACTACACTCCACAAACACTCAACAACCAACAACCAACAGACAAGAGATAAAGATTTTTTTTGGTATTGTGATGTACATGGGATTAACTGTAAAGCCTGAAATTCAACTCTACTGGTGTAAAAGTGTGTTATATGATGATCCCTTTGTACCAAAGCTAATGTCAAGGGAAAGATTTGAGCTTCTCTACAAATTTTTGCATTTTGTAGACAACAGATGTCATGTAAATTCTCATGATAAGTTGTATAAGGTTCAGATCACTGATTGAGCTACTTGTTAACAATTTTAAAGCTGTGTACAAACCTGGCTCCAAACTTGTTGTTGACCAGAGCATGGTGCCATTTAGAGGGAGATTAGGCATAAAACAGTACATTCCAGGAAAAGCTCACAAATATGGAATGAAAGTGTACAAAGTTTGCACACCTGAGGGATATACATGGAATTTAGAGGTTCATGTAGGGATGAGTGAGAAGATTGCTGACCTAAATTCAACTGAATCACGTGTGGTGAAATTATGTAATGAATTGTTAGGTATAGGATGCACTATATACACTGACAACTACTGCACCTCAATAACCCTGGCAGAGTACTTGTTGGCCAAGAAAACCTACATTTGTGGAACTGTAAGAACAAATAAGAAATATTTGTGCCAAGAAGTTGTAAAAGCAAAGTTGAGGGTGGGAGAAATGAAAGCAGCAGAAAACAGACAAGGTGTGAAGTTATACAAGTGGAAAGATAAGAGAGATGTCTTGACACTATCAACAGTACCTGAGCAAGGTGGTGACTTAGTTCCAAGTGGAAATAAAAACAGAAAAGGAGAAGATATTGTAAAACCTGAAAGTGTCATTGAGTACAATAAGGCTAAAAAAAGGTGTTGATGTTGCTGATCAACTCAATTCCTACTACTCACCACTCCGAAAATCAAAGAAGTGGTACAAGAAGCTGGCGATGGAAATGATTGCTGGGATATCAGTGACAAATGCTCAAATTCTTTACAATAAATACTGCTCAGCAAAACAAGTATGTCTGAGAACCTTTACTGAATCTGTAATCCTCTCACTTACTAAAAACATTCCTGGGGAAATAAGAAAACCAGGGAAGAGGACCTCTGATATATCGGTTGCAAGAAGAGACCATACCTTACAGGAAGCACATGGTCCAAAGAAAAACACAAGGAAGCGATGCAGAGGATGCTATGAAAAAATCTCACTTTGTGAGGGATACAAGGTGGCCACAAACAAGGCTAGGAGAGTAACCACCTATTGCAATGAGTGTGAGGGTCAACCACACCTTTGCATTTCATGTTTCAATGAAAAACATGACTAGTGTTATAAATAAATGATCAATATTTTGCTAAAAAACATTACTTGTATTTCAGATTAATTTTTTTTCTTTTCAACAAATAAACTTACTGTCTTATTATTTTCATTTTGTTTTCCAGTACCGTAGCAATGCATCTGCAGTCATAATAAATAAAAAAAATATATGCAAATTGTTTACATACTCATGTTTGTGATACTTTTTAGAAGGTAATATTCGGGCCACAGATGTACCAATACGCAACAAGTGAAATATCTGCTCGGTACACGGGTGGCCCAGTACGCGGTTAACGTGTTAAGTCAATCACTGGAACAACATTTGGACAAAACAAAGAAACTAATATAACAATATACAAACAATGCATACGCTCAGTGTTGAATTATGCGAGTCCTGCATGGGCTCCTAATCTCAGTGAGACACACCACAACACCCTTCAAATCATACAAAACAAAGCCCTAAAAACAATTACAGGCTGCACAAATACAACACCTACAGACCATTTACACCATAAAACAAAAGTCCTCAAAGTCAAGGACCACCTCGACATGAGAGGCACACAAAGACTTGCCGCAGCCACCACAAACACATCACACCCGCTACACTACATAGCAGAACACCCACACACACCAAGAAACATTAAAACAACACCCAAAGACCTTTATCACGCACAGATACTCTCTTCTCTTCCTCCACAACCACCAAATACCAGCCTCTGGAAACATATTCATAATCATATCACTCACCGCTCCATTAACACACTGAAAGACAACACACTGCTGCATGCCAGACCCCCTGATATCCACCCTTCTGAATCCTCTCTCCCACGAAAGGACAGAGTCCACTTGGCCAGACTGCAGTGCGGTCACCACCCAGCACTTCTAAGCTACCAGAAGAGGCTGGATGACCGCATTGTGAAGAGCTGCCCAGGATGTAACACTTCACCCCATACCATACAACACATAATGGAAGACTGCATTATACACAATCATGCACGCAAACAACACAACATATGCTCTATAAAGGATTTGTGGGAAAACCCAGTTTCGGCTATGGCATTCCTTGGGGAGACGGGACTGCTCGGACAGACAATCTAGGGAACGACAACAACAACATATGATCCAGATATTGGTATCCATGGGGGAAGCATGTTGTATATCCGTAAAGATATACCTCATGTTCCCATCCCTCTTCAGTCTTGATTGCAAGCTGTCGCGATACAAGCCAGCTTGAATCGCAGATATACAGTCTGCTCCCTATATCTACCACCAAGTACTAATATAACCAAAGATAGTGTGTTGAATCTTATTCAACAATTACCTCAGCCATTCGTCATTATGGGTGACTTTAATGGTCATCGCCCATTATGGGGTGATGTTACCTCAAATCAGAAAGGAAATCTAATTTCATCTATTTTGGAGCAGGAGGACATTACTGTTTTAAATACTGGTGAACCTACTCATTATCACATTCAGACTAGCTCTACATCATGTATAGATTTATCGATCTGCAGCTCAAATTGTGCTTTGGACTTTGAATGAAAAGTCTTTGATGACTTATGAAGTAGTGATCACTATCCCACTGTATTGTATACACAGGAAGGTGCTCCTACAGATGGTATTCCTCGCTGGTGCACTGAAAAAGCCGGCTGGACCAAGTTTGAAGAATTGAGTACTGTCCAGAACAGTATTGACATTTTTTCTGACACCATACGAAATCTACATAGAGCAACACGAAGAGCTCTGACTAGATTACATCGCCATAGAAATGATGAGAATTTAGTTGCTTATCGTAAAAGCAGGGCATTACTTCGACGTACCATCAAAGAAGCAAAGCATCAGTCTTGGGCTAAATTTGTATCATCATTCAACTATAGAACACCGGCATCGATCGTTTGGAAAAACTTGAGAAAAATATCGGGGAAATACACCATTAGCCCTCCACCTGTTTTAAAATTAGATGGCTCTTTGGTCTTTGATCCTAAAGATGTCAGTAATGCCTTAGCAAATCATTTTGCTAATATATCTAAACCAGACAACAGCTCTCCTGGATATCAATACCAAATGAGAGAACAACAACGTAATCTTGACTTCACTGCCCCTCATGAAGAATCCTATAACCTCCCTTTCACTGAAAAGGAATATGATTCAGCTTTGAACTCCTGCAGTGATACTTCTCCAGGTCCTGACGACATTACATATGCCATGTTGAAACATATATCTCCAGTAACTAAAGGTTTATTCTTGCACTTCTTAATAGGATGTGGTTTGAACATTCGTTTCCCAGTATTTGGGAAATGGGTATAATTTTACCTTTTCTTAAGCCTAATAAAGATGGTTCAATTCCATCAAATTACCGTCCTATTGCCCTCGCATGCTGCATGTGCAAAATTTTAGAGAAAATGGTCAATGCACAACTAGTCTGGTATCTTGAACGAAACCACATCATATCTGATATTCAATGTGGTTTCCGTCACATGCACTCCACTGCTGATGCCTTACTTTGACTAGAATCTTCGATTTGTAAAGCCTTTGTCTCTAAGCAACATCATATCAGTGTTTTCTTTGACTTAGAGAAAGCATATGATACCACATGGAAGCATGGTATTCTTAAGGCTGTACATGCTATTGGCATTCAAGGAGAAATGGCCTTTTTCATCAAGAACTTTTTAGCAAATCGTGTTTTTAGAGTAAGAGTTGGGAACATCATATCTGAAATAAGACAACTGGAAGAAGGTGTACCTCAGGGGTGTGTTCTCAGTGTCACTCTCTTTAGTTTAGCTATAAATGGGGTGACATCTGTGATTCCTCCTGATATACTTGCCACCCTTTTTGTAGATGACCTCTCCATTTCTTTTAGAGCTAGTAACATGGCAATAGCTGAAAGAAAACTACAACTCTGCATTAATAAAATAGTTTCATGGGCCGATAATAATGGTTTTAAATTTTCACCCAGCAAAACTGTCGTCGTACATTTCTGCCGACTAAGAAGTCTGCACCCTGACCCTACTATTTGGTTAAAGGATGACCAGATTCCTTGTGTTGACGAAACCAGGTTCTTAGGACTTATTTTTGATAAGCACCTCTCTTGGGTACCCTACCTGAAAACCCTGAAGACACGATGTCTAGAGACAATGCAAATTTTAAAAGTTTTAGCACATACCTCATGGGGTGCTGACCGCAGAACAATTTTACGGTTACATCATTCCCTTATTTTATCGAAACTATCATATGGATGCGAGTTTTACTCATCGACCACTCCATCCAGACTAAAAAGTTTAGATACGATACACCACAGTGGAGTTCGTTTGGCCACAGGTGCTTTCAAGTCTTCCCCAATACCAAGTTTATTAGTTGATGCAGGGGAAATGTCGTTAGATCTTATTCGCCAGACCTCATCTATTAGATACTGGCATAGATTGCAGAGGCTTCCCAACTCTCTCGCTTTTAGAACAGCTCAAGCAGATTTTAACAGCACTTGTTTCAACAATCACCCCAGACTTCCAAAGCCTTTTGGATACCGGATGAAAAGGATTTTAGAGGACATGAATCTTCCCAAGATTCCCATCCTCCCTTTTAAATATTCGGTTGTTCCCCCATGGAGACTGCCCACAGTATCTTTCTGTAAATATTTTAACGGTTGTAAGCGTGATTTCAAGGATTATGAACTACGCAATGCTTTTTTAGAACATTGTTTTAGCCACCAACCCTCTGTGTTTGTTTTTACTGATGGCTCCAAAACTAGCGCTGGCGTTGGTTTTGGAATATTCTCAAATGATTTTAATCGTAAGGGCACCTTGCCTAATACAGCATCTAATTTCACTGCCGAACTGACGGGAATACTGTCCGCAGTGGAGATTATATCCTCCATGAAAAAGAGAGCCAAATGCTTTACAATTTTAGTGACTCAAAGAGTGTCTTGCAGTCTCTAGAACAATTCGACTCAAGGCACCCAATAGTTTTAAAGATCTTAGAATGGCTTTTTTTAATCGAGAGTCGAGGTAATGAAATAAACTTCTGCTGGGTTCCAGCACATGTCGGAGTACCAGGAAATGAACAGGCCGATAAATTGGCCAAGGAAGCCGCTCTCTCACCCTTACCTCGCTTACGGCCTATACCTTATGAAGATCATATCCCTCTAATCAAAGCCGAGATCTCATCTCTTTGGCAGTTCCAATGGGATCTTGAGGCTGGTAACAAGATGAGAGAGATTACTAATACTATTCATCCTTGGTCTTATACATTGCTGAACAGAAAACAGGAAGTAACCCTTTGCCGGTTGAGGATTGGTCACTAGATTATCCCATGGCTTTCTTATGGAGGGCATTCCTCCATTTTGTAATGATTGCCTTGTTCCTATGACCATTAGACACATTATGATGGAATGCCCCAGTTATGATGAAGAAAGACAACAATATTTGTCAAAACACAGAGATGAAGGAGATCTGTCCCTTCGAAATGTTCTGGGATGTAACTGCAATATAAATTCTATTTTTGATTTTCTTAGTGCTATTGATCTTCTCAAAGATCTTTAGATTTCAATATTTTTTTATTTTATTTATTTCTTAAGCTTTTTACCACTTCCTTTTCTTAATATTAAATACTACGGCGTCAGTGACCATTGATGTTGCGAAGCTAGATAAATCCCAATTATTCTATTCTATTCTCCTCCTCACCTCCTCATTTCTCACTCTATCCAGCCTAGTAACCCCCATCATACTTCTCCGACACTTCATCTCAAACACATTCAAGCTCCTTCTCTCTTCCTCTCTTATGTTCCATGTTTCTGCTCCATACAGTGTTGTTGGCACAATCACTCCTTCATACAGTCTCCTCTTAGCATCCATTCCCAAATGTCTATTCCTCATTACACTTTTTAATCCACCAAGGCATTTACTCGCTTCTCTCAATCTACATTCTACCTGCACCTTTACTCCACCTTTTCCTGCCACATTTGCACCCAAGTATCTAAAACTATCCACTTCCTCCAGTTGCTCTCCCTTAATGCTCACTTCCAGATTACTGCCACTTTCACCCCTTGTACATCTCATCACCTTACTTTTACCCACATTTATCTTCAGCTTTCTTCTATCACACACTCTCCCAAACTCTGTTACGAACTTCCTCAGTCCCTCCTCCGATCCTGCCACAAGCGCAGTGTCGTCCGCAAACAACAGCTGGCTCACCTCCCACTTTTCTCCATTTTCTCTAACCATCTCCAATCCCTGACCCACTACCCTTGCATTTACCTCTCACACTACCCCATCCATGTATAAGTTGAACAGCCAGGGTGACATAACGCATCCCTGACGAAGTCCCACCTTTACCTGAAACCACTCACTCTCTCCATTTCTAATCCTGACACAAGCTCTACTACTCTCATAAAAACTCTTGACAGCTCCGAGAAGCTTTCCTCCTATCCCGTATATCCGAATATCCTCCCACAGTGCCTTTCTGTCTACCCTGTCGTAAGCCTTTACCAGATCCATAAAGGCCCAAAAAACATCCTTCCCCTTTCCTATAGCTTTCTCACATATATTTCTTACCACAAAAATCTGATCTACACAACCTCTACCTGTCCTAAATCCACACTGTTCCTTACCAATTACTCCCTCTGTTCCTCTCCTAATCCTCTCAATCAAGATCCTCCCATAAGCCTTCCCAACTACACTTAACAAGCTAATCCCTCTGAAACTACTACACTCACACTTGTTCCATTTTCCCTTGTAAAGTGGAACTATACAAGCACTCCTCCAGTCCTCCGGCACTCTACCTTCTCTCCAGTAAACATTAAATAACCTCACCAACCAGTCCACCATCACTGTACCTCCTTTTTTAAGACATTCCGCATGGCATCCATCCAGACCAGGTGCCTTACCTGCTTTCATCATCTTAACTGCTGCCTTCACTTCATCCTTCCTTATTTCTCCTCCATTTTCCTCACTCATCACGTTCATTTTCTTAGCATTTCCCACTGCAGCTATCTTTCCCTCCCTATCCTCCTTCTCATTTAGCAACTCCATAAAATATTCTGCCCATCTTCCCCTTACTGCCTTCTCCTCCATTATCATCTCTCCATCTGCACCTTTTACCTTTTCTCTACTTGATTCGCCTCCTCTTCCTCTCTTAATTTCTTTTCAAAACATCTTTTATTACTTTCAAAATTTTCTGTCATACTCTTACCCCATTTTACATCTGCTCTCCTCTTTGCCTCCTTTACCTTTTTCTTTACTTCTTTTTTCTTTTCTTTGTATGTCTCGTATGACTCCCTCGTCCTATTTTGTAACCAATCTGTGTAAGCTCGCTTCTTCTCTTCTACAATCTTCTTCATTTCCTCATCCCACCATTCACTACCCTTCCTTCTATTTCCTCCTGTCCTTCTTGTTCCACACACCATCCTTGCACACTTTGTGACTCCCTCCTTGAACCATCCCCATTCCTCCTCCACACCTACCTCTACTCTATCCTTCACTCCCTCCCACTCCTCCTTCAGCTTCTTCTTGTACTCCCTCTCCTTTTCCTCTTCATTTAAAGAGTTCACTCTAAGCACCTCCCTACCTTTTGTCCCTTTCCTCTTTCTCCATCTGTGCTCCACTCTCAACTTACCTTCCACCAGAAAATGATCTGATATTCCCCCACCCTCTCCCCTTAGCACATGTACATCCTTAACTCTTCCTATCATAATCCTATTTACCACTACATAGTCCATTAAGGCTCTATCTACCACCCTTCCCTCCACCACCCTCTCCCATGTGTACTTATGCTTGACTTTCTTCCGAAACAGTGTATTTGCTATCATCAACTCTCTTTCTAGACACATTTCCACCATCAACTCTCCACTACGATTCTTTCCTGGAACTCCACATTTCCCAACCACTCCATCAATTGGATCCTTTCCTACCCTATGAAATTTAAAATTGTGTATATGAATGCTTGTGAGTGTATGTTGTTGATGTGTGTTCGTGAATGTTTATTGTTTTAACTGTTTTTGAATTTTTATCTAAAAGATAAATATGCACTGAATGGCCTACCGGCTCCGGCGCTTGGCCTTCGAGCCAAAAATTCCATAAATCAATCATACTCCAGTCTAGGCCTTATTAGTGTAACTACTTTTTTACCATTTCTTCAGCTAGATAGGTAAAAGCCACTGTTATTGATCATAGCAAGTTGTAGGATTCTCTAACAGTTTTGTTTATCAGGGGACAAGTCATTTGAGATAATTACTCCCAGGTCTTTTTCAGATCCCACTTTCTTCACTTCCTTTGTTGCAATTGTATATTAACCCCTTCCATACGGTGCCGCATACGTAGGCGGCATGAGGAGCAAGTGGATACGCGAGGCTGCCATATCGGCGTCTTGATTATATTTACTGTAGTTGCCCCTGTGTAATGACATACTCTCTAAACTGTCTTCATCACATTTTCTATGGTTATCAAAATTCACGGGTGAAAGAGAGAACGATCGATATAAGCGGTGACTATATTTTATGATGCAAGTATTATTACAACACATCATACGTCTGGCAGCTAATGCCCGAGCGATTTTGGCCCGTACTGAAGAGGTTAATAGTCCTGATATTCTTTTACTCCTGAAATCCATTGTGCTACATTTCTTAATGTTGAAGTCTACTTCCCACTTCTGACTCCATTTCCAAACCTTGTTTAGGTCTCTGTAGTGATTCATAATCAGTTTCAGTTTTCGCTTTCCTCAACAATTTAGCATCATCTGCAAAGAAGCTCATGTAATATTCCACATCTTCATCCATGTCATTCACATAAATAGCAAACATTATTGGAGCTAATATTGATTCCTGTGGAACTCCACTAATCATCTCCCAAGCTGAACAATTTTCTCTGAGCACTACTCTCATTTTTCTACCATGCAGGAAATCCTTCATCCAGTTTAGTAGGTTACCTTTATCCCTCCTATATTTTCGAGGAAAGCACAATCAACCCATCCATCCCTTTCTTGAGTAGAAATAGATTAGATTGTTAACACATGATCTTTCCTGTCTGAATCAAAATTGTCTTGGGTTTGTTTTCTTCCATGTGTTTTAACCATCTATTCTTGATAACTTTTTCACAAATTTTGGCTACTGCTTGTAAGGGAGACTGGTCTGTAATCAGTTGGTTCTTTGTTTACTCCTTTATATATTGGTACAATGTTGGCATTTTTCCAGTCTTTTGGTATTTTTCCTTCTTTGAGTGAGCAACTTGTGTTGTATATTTTGTCCATTAGTTCTTTTGTACATTCTTTTAGTATCCAATTTGCAATTCTGTCTGGGTTGTGCAATTTCCTAACATCAAGTTTTGTTATTTGATCTATTATTTCTTTTTGTGTTATTGTAATTTCCCTCATGGGGAAAGATTACACTTCACTTCCTTCATCCCAACGCTGTACTTTTTCTCTAGTGAAAACAGACTTGAAGTGATTGTTCATGACTTCGGCCATTTCTAGATCTTCTGTGTATTCTGTATTTCCTTGGTGTAGTTTCACCATTTTCTGTTTATTCTTAATTTTACCTTTCACATATCTATAGAATAGTTTGGGTTGATCTTTACATTTTTCTATGATGTCTTTTCATAGTTTCTTTTTTCCTGTTTGTGCACTTTTACATATTCATTTCTATGGTTGATATATATTTCCTTTTTTTCTTTTTTTTTTCTTTTCTTTCATCTTTTCTCCATCTTTTCTAAACTTTATCTCTTCTATCTTTTGCCTCACTGCATCTGTTGAACCAGCATTTAATGTACACCTCTTGTTTCTGTCTTGGTACATACCTTTTCACTCCATTATAGATTTCCATCAAGATTGTACATTTCTCTTCCATATTTGTTTCTTCAATGTAGAATTTTTCCAGTTTGCATTTTGAAAGAATTTATTGGGTTTCCCAAAGTCCATTTTGTTGTACATCAATCGTCCTTTTCTGTATTTTTCATTTCTCTCCATATATTTTTCTTCCTTTAGTTCAGCCTCTGTTAGTATGTGGTCACTCTTTCCAAATGGTGTCTTGTATTAGATTTTATCGAGAATTTCAGGTTCCGTTGTAAATATTAAATCTAGTTTCAATTCTTCATTACTTCTGTATCTGGTATTTTCATTGACCCATTGTGTCATCATATGTTCTATAGTCATGTCAAAAGTGATGCATTTCCCCCACAGATCCTCTCCACCTTTCACTGTTCTCTTCCCAACAGATTTCTTTGCAGTTAAAATCTTCCATAAGCACCAGGTTACCTCCATTCTTCAGTATTTTGTTTAATGAATGCCTTGTATCATCTGATATTTTTTAATGCTTACCCTCTTTCCAAGACCCCGTGTTTTGGGGCACATAAATCACCCCAAACATTCTACTTTTCACCCTGTTTCTTGTTTGTTTTTAATCCAGTCATTCCACTTGGATCGTAAGAGGCGAGAAAAGAGGGACAGGGACTGGGACTAGGCATCCTTCTCCTTGTAGCCCCACAGGGGACATTCCTAAAAGAAAAAGCAAAGGCATAAGAGGGTGTGGGAGTTTTCCGACCAGCACCCTAAGGTTTGGGTCTTTTAATGTGCGTGGATGTGGTACAGATGAGAGTAAAAGGGAAGAGATAGGTAATATGTTTGTGAGAAGATGGATGTGTTGGCTTTGAGTGAAACTAAGCTGAAAGGGAAGGGCGAGTGTAAGTGGGAGGTTATCAGGAGTGAAGAGAGGGCGAGGGAGGGAAGGGGTGGCTATACTAGTAAGTGAAGAGATAGGTAAACGTGTAGTGGAAGGAGGTTTCTTCAAGGATAATGTGGATGAAGGTGAAACTGGGAAAGGAGATGTGGGTTTTTGTAAGTGCATATGGGCCTGGCAGTGAGAAGAGCGTAGAAGAAATGGAGGCCTTTTGGATAGATGAGTGCATAGAGGATTTAGGGAGAAATATCAATGTAAAAGTACTGGGAGACCTTAATGCTAGGGTAGGAAATGGTCCAATTGATGGAGTGGTTGGGAAATGTGGAGTTCCAGGAAAGAATCGTAGTGGAGAGTTGGTGGAAATGTGTCTAGAGAGTTGATGATAGCAAATACAGTGTTTCGGAAGAAAGTCCATAAGTACACATGGGAGAGGGTGGTGGAGGGAAGGGTGGTAGATAGAGCCTTAATGGACTATGTAGTGGTAAATAGGATTATGATAGGAAGAGTTAAGGATGTACATGTGCTAAGGGGAGAGGGTTGGGGAATATCAGATCATTTTTTGGTGGAAGGTAAGTTGAGAATGGAGGATAGATGGAGGAAGAGGAAGGGACAAGAGGTAGGGAGGTGCTTAGAGTGAACTCTTTAACCTCTTCCATACAGTGCCGCCTACGTAGGCGGCATGAGGAGCAAGTGGATACGTGAGGCTGCCATATCGGCGTCTTGATTATATTTTATTGTAGTTGTCCCTGCGTAACTGACATACTCTCTAAACTGGCTTCATCACATTTTCTATTATCAAAATTCACGGGTGAAAGAGAGAACGATTGATGTAAGCGGTGACTATTTTTTATGATGCGAGTATTATGACGCAACATCGTACGTCTGGCAGCTAATGCTGCCCGCGAGATTTTGGCCCGGAGTGAAGTGGTTAAATGAAAAGCAAAGGGAGAAGGAGTACAAGAAGCTGAAGGAGGAGTAGGAGGGAGTGAAGGATAGAGTAGAGCTAGGTGTGGAGGAGGAATGGGGATGGTTCAAGGAGGGATTCACAAAGTGTGCAAAGATGGTGTGTGGAACAAGAAGGACAGGAGGAAATAGAAGAAAGGGTAGTGAATGGTGGGCTGAGGAAACAAAGAAGGTTGTAGAAGAAAAGCGAGCTTTCACAGATTGGTTACAAAATAGGATGAGAGAGTCATATGAGAGGTACAAAGAAAATAAAAAAGAGAAGTAAAGCAAAAGGTAAAGGAGGCAAAGAGGAGAGCAGATGTGAAAAGGGGTAAGAGTATGACAGAAAATTTTGAAAGTGAGGAAAATGGAGGAGGAATAAGGAAGGATGAAGTGAAGGCAGTTGTTAAGATGATGAAAGCAGGTAAGGCACCTGGTCTGGATGGATGCCATGCAGAATGTCTAAAAAAAAGTAGGTACATTGATGGTGGACTGGCTGGTGAGGTTATTTAATGTTTACTGGAGAGAGGGTAGAGTGCCTGAGGACTGGAGGAGTGCCTGTATAGCTCCACTTTACAAGGGAAAAGGGGACAAGTGTGAATGTAGTAGTTTCAGAGGGATTAGCTTGTTGAGTGTAGTTGGGATAGGAGGAAAGCTGTTAAGAGAAGTCAAGTAGTAGAACTTGTGTTAGGATTAGAAATGGAGAGAGTGAATGGTTTGAGGTAAAGGTGGGACTTCGTTAGGAATGTGTTATGTCGCCCTGGCTGTTCAATCTTTACATGGATGGGGTGGTGCGAGAGGTGAATGCAAAGGTAGTGGGTCAGGTGTTGGAGATTGTTAAAAAAAATGGAGAAAAGTGGGAGGTGAGCCAGCTGTTGTTTGCTGACGACACTGTGCTTGTAGCAGGATCAGAGGAGGGATTGAGGAAATTAGTGACAGAGTTTGAGAAGGTGTGTGAAAGAAGGAAGCTGAAGATAAATGTGGGCAAATGTAAGGTGATGAGATGTACAAGGGGAGAAAGTGACAGCAGGCTGGAAGTGAGTATTAAGGGTGAAAGACTGGAGGAAGTGGATAGTTTCAGATACTTGGGTGCGAATGTGACAGGAAAAGGAGGAGTGGGGTGGAGATAGAATGTAGATTGAGAAAAGCAAGTAAATGCCTTGGGGGTTTTAAAAGTGTAATGAGAAATAGACATCTGGGAATGGATGCTAAGAGGAGGTTATATGAAGGAGTGATTGTGCCAACAGCATTGTACGGGGCAGAAACATGGAACATGAGAGAGGAAGAGAGAAGGAGTTTGAATGTGTTTGAGTTGAAATGTCTGAGAAGTATGATAGGGGTTACTAGGCTAGATAGAGTGTGAAATGAGGTGAGGAGGAGAACAGGGGTGGAAAGGGAATTGGGAGATAGGGTTGATGAAAGAGTATTAACCTCTTCAGTACGGGCCAAAATGTCGCGGGCAGCATTAGCTGCCAGACGTACGATGTGTCGTAATAATACTCGCATCATAAAATATAGTCGCTGCTTATATCAATCGTTCTCTCTTTCACCTGTGAATTTTGATAACCATAGAAAATGTGATGAAGACAGTTTAGAGAGTATGTCATTACGCAGGGGCAACTACAATAAATATAATCAAGACGCCGATATGGCAGCCTCGCGTATCCACTTGCTCCTCATGCCGCCTACGTATGCGGCACCGTATGGAAGGGGTTAAGATGGTTTGGACACATGGAAAGAATGAGTGAAGAAGGATTAGTAAAAGAAGTGTGGAAGGCAGAGATGGAAGGAGTGAATATGAGGGGGCGTCCTAGGATGAGATGGATGGATGGGGTGAAAGGAGTATTACAAAAGAGAGGAATGTCCATGGAGGAAGTACGGGAGAGGACAGAAGATAGGGGTGAATGGAGAGGGGTTGTTGTTGTTGTTGTCGTTCCCTAGACTGTCTGTCCGAGCAGTCCCGTCTCCCCAAGGAATGCCATAGCCGAAACTGGGTTTTCCCACAAATCCTTTATAGAGCATATGTTGTGTTGTTTGCGTGCATGATTGTGTATAATGCAGTCTTCCATTATGTGTTGTATGGTATGGGGTGAAGTGTTACATCCTGGAGACGGGTTGTGGGTTGTGGCTGTGATGCATGAGGGGAGTGGGTGGGGGATGTGGGGTGAGGAAGTATGTATGAGAAAAAATTTGATGCAGCCTGAAGGGATTTCTCCCTGTCTTCTCCTTTTCTGCATGGGGGGACGTAGAGGGGGTGGTCGCCAAATTTATGAAGCGGCCTTGCTGTGGATGTGCTGTGTCTTACGACACTGCTTCTGACCCAGGTCAGTGGACAGGATGCAGGGATGACCCGTCATCCAGGAGGTGCCGAGATGGGAGGGAGGGAGGAGGGTGGAGGGGAGTGGAATGTATGAGAAATGGAATGGGTGGAGGTGGTTTCTGTGCTTTTTTCTTTTTGGCTACCCCCGTATAGGGGGGAAAAGCCTTTGGTATATGTACGTATGTATGTACAAGATACCTTTTTTCAATTTTATCATAAAATTTTATTCAAAATACAAATTTTGGCCACCTTTAGAAAGTTTGTAAGCAATGTCATATGACATAGATATTGTGACACCATATGCCACAAATCAGTCGATCATTACCTGCCAAGCTGGGGACCAATTTAATTGGTGCCTTTTATATTCTCTTGATCTCTCTTATATACTTTACATTGTGTAGGGACCACACCACTGATACATATTCCAGTCTTGTATTTACCTAGTTGTATTTTACGGGAAGAGAACTATGCTCATAGTGACCCGCTTTTGTATCTTTCAGCATCCAGTTTGATCTTAAATTCTTGTATAGTTTTTACACTCGCTGTTTCCTCATTCAATTTGTTCCAGATACCCACCACTCTGTGTGGGAAGCTATTCTTTTGTGTGTCTTTTTCCATGAAATCTGTTTAATGATGTGTACTTTTACAAAGCATATAATGTATCTAATTTTGGTTATGTTTCTTGTAGTCTCATAGTCTGATGCACCACTGATGTCCTGTCTATTGTCACTGGCAGCCAGCCACCATTCCACAGGGTGTGGTGGACATGAACCGTGTACTGGAGGTATCACAAGCAGAAGATGTAACTGGTAACCAGTATTCACTAGCCATCACTGCACCTGATCGTGTCACCTTTATCAAAGGCACCTGCAGAGAAGAGACACGTTGGTGGCACGATGTTCTTTCTGTCTTTCCTAGGACACAACAAAAGGTAAGATTTAATCAGAATAGTGTTTTTAGGGGATGTGGATTAGTGGGCTGTAGCAAGGAAACACTTTGGTAACATGTTTAAGGACATGGCAAATGGTAAACTTTAATGTGCATATTGTATCATGTGAGATGGTCATCTGTTGATATCTTCAAAACCTGATAGAACATAGGTAGATCATAGGGTGCTTTTCTAACATGACACTAGTTTCACATGGAGGAAATGACAACACAGAAATGTCCTACGATATTCTTGCAGACAGGATTTTTAATGGACAGGACATCTGGAAGACAGGGAGAGATCTCGGAATCAGCCCAGTATCCTTAACTGGGCTTTCTGTGATATTTGTTAGCTGTCTTTGTCAGTTTTAAGAGAACTCAAGTTCCTACACTTTCTCATGAGCCACAAAAAAATTACATCAAAACTATGCAGTGTAATGAGGTGTTCTGTGTCAGTTGTGTGGTGGGTGGGTTTAGGACTGTTTATTTTTGTGGCTGGTTTATTTTATGTTGGTACACTGTTGTCTTAGTGCTCAATGGTGAATTGAATGCAGTCATGCAAGCGTTGTTCTTGTTCATCATGGGAGGAATTTTTATGTTGGGATAACTTATGGAGGGGGTTTTTGTAGGAAGAAGTTTGGTGGGTGGTCTTGAAGTGTATGTTTTGTTTTCTTAGTGTAATTGTATTTATGTAAAGATGTGCAGTTTAGGTAGAAATTTGTTGTAAATGTTTCAGTAGAGTGATATAATGATATGAGTAACTATACCTATAATTTTCATATGTTCTATGGCAAGGGTTTTGGTTTGTGTATTTACCTAGTTGTATTATACAGGAAGGGGAGCTATGCTCGTAGTGACCCGTCTTTGTATCTCACTACATCTAGTTTGTTCTTAACACATCACCATCAACTCTCCACTATGATTTTTTTCCTGGAACTCCATACTTCCCAATCACTACATCTATTGGTTCATTTCCTACACCAGCATTAAGGTCTCCCAATACACATACATTGATGTTTCTCCCTAATCCCTCTATGCACTCATTTAAATCTATCAAAAAAGCCTCCCTTTCCTCTATGCACTCCTCGCTACCAGGCCCCTTACACACTTGCAAAAACCCACATCTCCCTTCCCAGCTTCACCTTCATCCGCATCAACCTTGAAGAAACCTTCCACTCCACTACACACTTACCTATCTCTTCACTTACTAGTATAGCCACTCCTCTCCCTCATCCCTTTTTCACTCCTGAGAACCTCCCAACTACACTCCCAAATTCACACTCGCCCCTCCCTTTCAACTTAATTTCACTCAATGACAACACACCCGTCTTTCTTCTCAAACATACTGTCTATCTCTTCCCTTTTACTCTCATCTGTACCACATCCGCGCACATTAAAAGACCTAAACCTTAGGGTGCTGGTTGGAAAACTCCTAGACCCTCTTATGCCTTTACTTTTTTTAGGAATGTCCCCTTTGGGACTACAGGTAGCAGGACTCCTAATCCTATCCCCCATCCCGTTTTTTTTGTCGTCTGTTACGACTCAAGTGGGAAGACTTGGTGGTAGCATTCTTTTCCCCCACCACAGGGTAGGCGAAAAAAAGAAATGAGTATTCAGAGAAATGGTACAGGACAGTAATAAGGGGTTAGGGGACAGCATAACGGAGGGACAGTTGCAGTCTAATAAAAGTATTATCATTTCTCTATGAACAGTCTTCCTCTATCACAGACAAAATTATGTGTGGCTCTGGTTCATAGGGGTGCCCCATATAGACCCTAAAGTATCAACTGCATGTTACTTTGCCACAATTTTCTGCTGTTGTGGCTTTGGTGTACCCTGTAATTGGATAAATTTTATTTTTTTCATCTAATATTAGCCACAGAATATTTGCTCCCTCTTCTTTTTGTGCAGTGATCACACTACTGCAGTTTATTCTATTCTAGGGTAAATCAGGTTAATAATCTTCATGCATCATATCTCTGTCCATGCAGTGGAATGCTACTCGTATTTTTGTCAGTAGAGTGTAACTTTCTCTACTATTTACCTAATTGTAGTATACAGGAAAGGAGTAATGCCTGTTGGGTTCTGTATCCTAGTCTCTAATTTATCATAGCCTCAAATTAATGTACAGTTTCAACTAATTCTATATTCTTGATTTCCAATTATTTTATTTGGATTTTAATTCATGTATTCCAACTTGTGCTATATCACCTAAGTTATTCCATTTATTTATGCATCTATATGAAAAAAAAACTATTTCTTCACATCCTTTAGACATATATTTTTCCTTAATTTGTTACCATGACCTCTTAAAGCCCTTCTATCCTTAATTAAAATATCTTTTTTTGTCAATATAAATTACCTCATTTAGTGACCTGAATATCATAATTATATCACCTCTTTCTCTTCAATCTTTCAAAGTTGGCAGACCCATTGCTTTTAGTTTTTCCTTGTATGGCTTACCTGCCAAACTGGGGACCATTTTGGTTGTGATCCTTTTGATGTATTTCTGGTGAATTTTTTTTCGTTATTCCCAAGTCTACTCCCCCCCCCCCATTGCTTTGGTAAATTAATAATTACACTTTGTCTAGAGCAGTGCAGCTCTATTCTTACTCCCATTTCTACTGTTTTGCATTTCTTCACATTGAAAATCAGTTCCCACTTGTGGCTCCATTTGTATACCCTATCCAGATCTTTTTGAAGCAATCTACAATCCCCTATACTCCTTACTTCATGACTTTTGCAGCATTAGCATATAAGTTGGCAAAAATGCAAAATAGTAAACACTAACCCATGGGACTGCACTAGTAACTTCTTTCCATCCTGACATTCTGTCCTTGACTACTGTCCTTGTTGATTTATTATTCAGGAAATCTTTCATCAATTCCAGCAAATTCCCTCTAAGAAATTGTATATGTTCAATCTTCCATGTATTTTTTTTATAAGATACCTTATCAGAAGCTTTTACCAGATTCAGGTAGACACATTCCACCCAACCATCCCTTTCTTGGAGCACACTGATTACTCTTGAATAAAAACACAAATTTGAAACACATTTGCACCTTTTACCTTTTCTACTTTTCTACTTTTGGAAGAAAGTCAGGCATAAGTACACATGGGAGAGGGTGGTGGAGGGAAGGGTGGTAGATAGAGCGTTGATGGATTATGTAGTGGTAAATAGGACTATGATAGGAAGAGTTAAGGATATACATGTGCTAAGGGGAGAGGGTGGGGGAATATCAGATCATTTTCTGGTGGAAGGTAAGTTGAGAGTGGAGGATAGATGGAGAAAGAGGAAAGGGACAAAAGGTAGGGAGGTGCTTAGAGTGAACTCTTTAAATGAAGAGGAAAAGGAGAGGGAGTACAAGAAGAAGCTGAAGGAGGAGTGGGAGGGAGTGAAGGATAGAGTAGAGGTAGGTGTGGAGGAGGAATGGGGATGGTTCAAGGAGGGAGTCACAAAGTGTGCAAGGATGGTGTGTGGAACAAGAAGGACAGGAGGAAATAGTAGGAAGGGTAGTGAATGGTGGGATGAGGAAACAAAGAAGGCTGTAGAAGAGAAGAAGCGAGCTTTCACAGATTGGTTACAAAATAGGACGAGGGAGTCATATGAGACGTACAAAGAAAAGAAAAGAGAAGTAAAGCAAAAGGTAAAGGAGGCAAAGAGGAGAGCAGATGTGAAGTGGGGTAAGAGTATGACAGAAATTTTTGAAAGTAATAAAAAGATGTTTTGAAAAGAAATTAAGAGAGGAAGAGGAGGCGAATCAAGTAGAGAAAAGGTAAAAGGTGCAGATGGAGAGATGATAATGGAGGAGAAGGCAGTAAGGGGAAGATGGGCAGAATATTTTAGGGAGTTGCTAAATGTGAAGGAGGATAGGGAGGGAAAGATAGTTGCAGTGGGAAATGCCAAGAAAATGACCGTGATGAGTGAGGAAAATGGAGGAGAAATAAGGAAGGATGAAGTGAGGGCAGCAGTTAAGATGATGAAAGCAGGTAAGGCACCTGGTCTGGATGGATGCCATGCAGAATGTCTAAAAAAAAAAGTAGGTACAGTGATGATGGACTGACTGGTGAGGTTATTTAATGTTTGCTGGAGAGAAGGTAGAGTGCAGGAGGACTGGAGGATTGCCTGTATAGTTCCACTTTAAAAGGGAAAAGGGGACAAGTGTGAATGTAGTAGTTTCAGAGGGATTAGCTTGTTAAGTGTAGTTGGGAAGGCTTATGGGAGGATCTTGATTGAGAAGATTAGGAAAGGATCTTGATTGAGAAGATTAGGAGAGGAACAGAGGGAGTAATTGGTGAGGAACAGTGTGGATTTAGGATGGGTAGAGGTTGTGTAGATCAGATTTTTGTACATACATATACCAAGGCTTTTTCCCCCTTACAAGGGAGGTAGCCAAAAAGGAAAAGGCATAAAATCATTCCCACCCATTCCATCCCTAAATACACTCCACACCCCTCCACC
Source organism: Oratosquilla oratoria (assembly GCF_046742065.1). NCBI lineage: Eukaryota > Metazoa > Arthropoda > Malacostraca > Stomatopoda > Squillidae > Oratosquilla > Oratosquilla oratoria. The sequence continues at coordinate 641,397 of NW_027467714.1, forward strand.
CTCCCTCTTATCTTAGCACCTCCTGGATGAAGGGTCATCCCTGCACCCTGTCCACCGCCCTGGGTCAGAAGCAGTGTCGCAAGACACAGCACATCCACAGCAAGGCCTCTTCATTAAATCGGCGACCCCCCCTCTCCATCCCCCCATGCAGAAAAGGAGAAGACGGGGAGAAATCCCTTCGGGCTGCATCAAATTTTGCTCACACATACTACCTCACCCCCCCATCCCCCCGCCCATTCCACCTCATGCATCACATCATCATCATCCATATACAACCATTCTCCATTCACCCCTGTCTTCTGTCCTCTCCCGTCCTTCCTCAACAGACATTCTCCCTTCACCCCATCCATCCACCTCATCCTAGGACGTCCCCTCATGTTCACTCCCTCCACATCTGCCTTCCATACCTCTTTTACTAGTCTTTCTTCAATCATTCTTTCCATGTGTCCAAACCATCCTAATACTATTTCATCAACCCTATCTCCCAACTCCCTTTCCACCCCTGTTCTCCTCCTCACCTCCTCATTTCTCACTCTATTTAGCCTAGTAACCCCCATCATACTTCTCAGACACCTCATCTCAAACACATTCAAACTCCTTCTCTCTTCCTCTCTTATGTTCCATGTTTCTGCCCCATACAGTGCTGTTAGCACAATCACTCCTTTATACAGTCTCCTCTTAGCATCCATTCCTAAATGTCTATTCCTCATTACAGCCTGTGTTTGAATTAGCATCCATTCCTAAATGTCTATTCCTCATTACAGCCTGTGTTTGAATTAGAAATGGAGAGAGTGAGTGGTTTGAGGTGTGAAGTGAAGGTAGGACTTTGATGGGGATGTGTTATGTTGCCTTGGCCGTTCAATTAATACATGGAAAGGATGGTGCAAGAGGTAAATGCAAGGATAATGGGCCAGTGATTGGTGATGGTTAAAGAAAATGGAGAAAAATAGGAGACAAACCAGTTGTTCTTTGCTGATAAAACTGCTTGTAGCAGGTTTAGAGGAGGGATTAAGGAATTGGAGTTTGGGAATGTGTATGAAAGAAGGAAGTTGAAGATAAATGTGGGTAAAAGTAAGGTGATGAAATGTGCAAGGGGAAAGAATGGCAGCAAATTGGAAGTGAATATTAAGGGAGACTGAAGGAAGTAGAAAGCTTTAGATACTTGGGTGTGAATGTGGCAGGAAAGGGAGAAATGGAGGTAGAATGTAGATTGAGAGAAGTAAGTAAATGCCTTGGGATTAAAAAGTGCAATGAGAAGACATTTGGGAATGGATGCTAAGAGGAGATTGTCTAAAGGCATAATTGTGCCAACAGCTGTATGGGGCAGAAACATGAAACATAAGAGAGGAAGAGTTTTAATGTGTTTGAGATGAAATTCCTGAAAAGTATGATAGGGGTTACTAAGCTGGATAGAGTGAGAAATGAAGAGGTGAGGAGGAGAGTGAGAGTGAAAAGGGACTTGGGAGATAGGGTTGATGAAAGGATGAAAGAGTATTGGGATGGTTTGGACACATGGGAATAATGGGTGAAGAAAAAGGTGTAGAAGGCGTGAACAGGAGGGGGCAGCCAAGGATGAGATGGATGGATGGATGGGGTAAAAAGGGCATTGGGAAAGAGGGGAATGTTTGTTGAGGAAGGAAAGGAGAAGACAGAAGATAGAGGTAAGTGGAGAATGGTTGTGATGGATGATTCTGTGATGCATGAAAGGGGAGTGGGTGGGGGATGGGAGGTGAGGGAATATGTGTGAATGATATTTTGATGCAGCCTGAAGATATTTCTCCATCATCTCTTTTTCTGCATGAGGGGATGGAGAGGGTAGGGTCAGTGTTTAAATGAAGTGGCCTTGCTGTGGATGTGCTGTCTTCTGACCCAAGTCAGTGAGTGAGATACAGGGATGATCCATCATCCGGGAGGAGCCAAGAAAAGAGGGAGGTAGGGGTGGTTAATAGGAGTGGAGTATGTTAACCCCTTTGATACGATGATGCCTACGTTGGCGTCATGAGGAGCAAGTGGGTATGCGAGGATGCCGATGTCAGTGTCTTGATTATATATATTGTAGTTGTACCTGCGTGACCCCCATACTCTGTAAACTGGCTTCATCATATTTTCTATGGTTATCAAAATTCACGGGTGAAAGAGAACGAGCAATACAGCGGTAACTTTATTTTTTGTAATGTGAGTATTATGACGCAACATCGCACGTCTGGCAGCTAATGCTGCCCACGAGATTTTGGCCCGTATAGAAGGGGATAAGGATGAAATGGGTGGGAGTGGATTTTATGCCCTTGACTTTGACTACCTCCCTTGTAAGGGGGAAAAAGACATTGTTATATGTATGTATGTATACTTTCAAAGTTTTATGTACTGGAGTTTTGTATATAGTGGATTCCCTGTATTAGTTTTACTCATGTAATCCTTATTGTTTGTGTATCAACCTAGTTTTAAATTTGTTCATGGTTCTAACTTGAGCTGTATCATCTAAGTAATCTGGGAGTGAGACATTTGTATGAAAAATTCCTTCACTTTGTTCAGACAGGTGGTCTCTTTCAATTTGTTTCCATGACTTTGTAATGTATGCCCTTCCATCCCAAACAAAGAAATCTCCCTCAGTTTGGTCCACTCCCTCCAATAGCTGGAATACTGCTATCATATTGCTTCTCTCTCCACCTCTTAATGGTGGCAGATCGAGTGCTCCTAGTCTTTCTTTATATAATTTAGGTCGGTTATAAAATTGTATTTATTGCCCTGATTATCTCTAGTTTGTATTTGTTGCTGAAGTTAGATATTGGTATTGTATACAGTATTTTGTGTATTTCCTGTCCAAGTTATTGATTTATTACATAACTTCTTAATTCAGGGGCGCCACAAACGGAATGCTACATTTCCGGGCATCAAATCACCAAGTGGGACACAGCACAGCTTCACATCACGACCGTGTACTACAACGTTGGGTAAGAACTTATGTGTTCATGTAGGACAAATAATGGTTTATAATTTTGTTTATTAAGTTTATCCCCATTTCATGAGTGTAACATGCATATTTTTCATGTTTTTGGTATACAGTGACTTCATCTAGTAGATATAAAGCAGTTTGTGTACACTGTACCAGCCCACCAATATGGGAAAGTTTTGTTTGGCTTAACTGAGTATATGTTTCTTAATTTATCTTTTTCTGTTATACCTTGCTTTAAATCTTCTGCCATAGCACACTACATCTTACCACACATATACACACACTAGATATAATTTGTCATATAGAGACCAAGTAAATGATGAGAACAGGTAAGACACCTGGTGTAGATGGGTGTCATGTGGAGTGTGAAGAAGGGAGTTACAGTAATAGTGGACTGGCTAGTGAGATTGTTTAATATGTGTCTGAGGCTAGAGTGCCAGAAGACTGGAGGACTGCCTGTATAGTTCCACTTTACAAGGGAAAAGGGGACAAATGTTAGTGTACTAGTTTCAGAGGGATCAGTTTGTTGATTTTAGTTGGGAAGGCTTGTGGGAGGGTTGTGATTGAGAGGATTAAGAGAGGAACAGAGGGAGTAATTGGTAAGGAACAGAGTGGGCTTAGGAAAGGCTAGGGATCGCATGGATCAGATTTTTGTGATAAAGCAGATATGTTAGAAAGCTTTAGGAAAAGGATAGGATGTGTTTTGGGCCTTTATGGATTTGGAGAAGGCTTATGACAGGGTAGACAGGAAGGCACTGTGGAAAGTATTTTTTATATATGGGGTAAGGGGAAAGGTGTTAAGGGTAGTCAAGTTTTTACAATAGTAGTAGAGACATAGTTAGAATTGGAGAGAGCGAGTGGTTTAGAGGTAAAGGTGGGAGTGCATTAGGGATATGTCATGTTGCCATGGCTGTTCAATTTGTACATGGATGGGGTGGTGCAGGAGGTAAATGCAAGGTAAGCTACTCGAATGGATGAAGAATTTCTTATTTGGGAGAAAAATGAGTGGTACTTAGAGACAAAAATTCGAACTGGGAAGGTGTGAAAAGTGGCGTCCCACAAGGCTCTGTATTGGCTCCTTTAATGTTTGCCATATATATAAATGATATGGATGAGGGAGTGAATTGTTACATGAACTTCTTTGCTGACAATGCCAAATTACTGAAGAGAGTAAGAACAGAAGAAGATTGCAGATCACTACAAGAAGACCTATAGAAAATATGGGAACTGAGTCAGAGATGTGAGATGAACTTCAACATTAAGAAATGTATCATAATGGAATTTGGAAAAAGCAAAAATAGAATATCAGGTCAATATGAAATTGGAATCAAAAGTAAAAAAAAAAGTCATTTCAGAAAAGGACCAGGGAGTAATCATCTTAAGTGACTTGACACCTGATAAACATGTCAATGAATTTTTTTGAGAGACTTTTAACTTTTTAAGATCAATGAAAGTGGCCTTCGACTACAGAGATGAGGAGATGGTTAAAAAAAATAGTGGTTACACTGACAAGACCTAAACTGGAATATGCTGCAACACTATGGGCACCTAGCACAATGAAGAACAAAAGAAAATTAGAAAGAATCCAAAAAGCAGCGACAAAAATGGCTCCTACACTATCAAATCTGACATATGAGCAATGATTGGAGAAATTGCATCTATCAACACTGGAACAGAGAAGAGAAAGAGGTGATTTGTTGACCATATACAGAATTATGAAAGGGATGGAAATTCTCGATAGAGACGACCTGTTAAAGTGGGACAGAAGAGAAACAAGAAGACATGAGAAGAAACTAAAGAAAGACAGTTACAGAAGAGACCAGAAAAAGAATAGCTTCCCACATAGTGATTGATGTTTGGAACAGACTGAACGGAGAAACAGGGAGTGCTAAAACTACACGATTTTAAGAATAAACTGGATGTGGAGAGAGATGAAAACAGGTTACTACAAGCATAGCTCTTGTTCAGGAAAATACAACTAGGTTAATGCTAAGCAGTCAAAGAGGAAGGTGTCAACAGCTGCTCCAAGCTTCAAATTAGCGCTCCAAACTAGCTCATTATTGCCACAACAGGAAAACGCCTTGTTGTCATTTCAGGGTGAAACAATATGTTTTCGTGGGACCGGCAGGGTATGTATCCGGTCCAGTTCTTGGGTAAATAGTTTAGCACAATATGGAAAGCAACAAAGAAGAAGAATTAATGAATCAACCAAGAGAGGACTGGATGAATCCAGAATTGAATCCCCGTGGGGAGTGAAAAAAAAAAAAAAAATGTCTAAATGATACTCCAAAGACCACTAACAGGTATATCAGTGAAGATTATTTCTCAGGATTTAGGAGGCAAGGGGAAATAATGGAGAAAAACTTGGATACTGATAGAGATGTTAGGATTAGCAGAGCAATAAGGAGTAGAGAAATTAACAACTTAGCAGATGAATTGATTGACTTAAGGGGGTACGCGACACCTGGGGGGGTGAATTTGGTCAAGATATGGCATTTTTCAAAACTGTGTTCAAAATGTTCGTATACCACTTAGAAATAAATCCCGACATAATTTTCCAGCCGCACGCAATTTAAAGGTCCTGGGTAAGGTTTAAAGGGACAGATTTAAAGGCGCAACCCACACTAGAGGGAGGCGTGCCACTTAGGACCTTCAGGCGCAGCGAATAACGTTGAAATTTGATTGAATTTACACTCGCCCAGTGTATCAACGGCCAATACGATTGTGGAGGGGAAGGGAGGAAGGTGGAGGGAGAATATTTCGCCAACTTTGTGCGAAACTAAGCTTTAGTTCCCGGCTAGCTCTGAAAAGGGAAGTACGCATGTCTCATGAGCTCTCATTGCAATCTATTACTTTAGCTAGTACATATTACTCTTTAGTACAGTCATCATGGGTAGCAAAAAGAACAAAAGAACATCACAATGACAAAAAACAGCAGTTAAAGATGGCAAGCAGTCAAAGATGACTAAAGATCTCACCACCTCTCACTCCACCACCGCCCTCACCTGCACCTCTGTGACAGTGACAGAGGTAAAGGACAACATTAGACTAAACAATTCAAAGAGGAAGATTAAATCCAAAGAAGAAAGCAAGAGGAAAAAGATCAAGGCTATACAGGAAGAAGAAAGAAGAAGGGACATCATATGATGTTGGAGGGGGTGCCCTACCAACATAGATTGGCGAGGGGAATCTGATGAGGAAAGAGAAGGCGCCCACTACAGGAAAATAAACCTCTTTCCAATGATTTAGATACCCTGAAGACCCCCAGCAGAGAGGTTTCATATGAAGAAACCGCCAAAGGTGCAAAAAAGCAAATTATATGATGTTGTCATCTGTGCGTCGTCACTACTGTGACATACTTATACTTTAGTTTTTCAGTATTTAAAATACTTATAATTAAAATATGTTGATGATTTTTACTGTACTTACTTATTATATAATAAGGATTAAGCCATGAAAAAATCAGTCAAATTGGTGAAACTATAAGCAAGTTACAGATATATTCATATTTCAAGTTGCCATATCTCCGTTCGATATTTTTCTACATTTTTTTAATCATAAAAAATCTAATATACATCAGATTTAGATGAAACTTACAGGGAATATTACTTTTAGTAACTGCTAGGGCCGATCGTTCGAATATTTTGAATAGGATGAAATAGTTCGGAGTAATAATGGAAACGAGCAAAAAAATTGTATTTTTCACGATTTTTGCCAGACATTAAAATTGAAATGCCTGTATGCAAAAGTATAAAGGAAATTGTTCAATTACTCAATGACTGGCCCTAGGTGTGCCTACTGACTAATCATAGCCAAAATATAAACCAAATTGGTCCACGTATTATGGTGCTGTGCACTTTTAAATGTCGCTACTGGTATACGTACATGTGTACATGTGTACATACATCATTCTGCTTCACCTAAAATGTAGGCAATATGGATACCTATTTACCTGAGAAGTTTCAGCTCTTTACTCTAAATATTTTAGAAAATGACCTCCAGGTGTCGCGTACCCCCTTAAGCAGAAAGATTACAAGAACTTGCTATAAGACATATCGGAGATATCCTTGTTTAGTCAATAAGATAACATACAGAAGAGCTCGAGCAAAGCAGAAGAAAATCTTCAAGAAAGCAAGGAGGGAATCCTTCATTAAATATATTAGTGAATTGAAATATGACTCCTCCCCTACCTTAGTATGGAATAGGATTGGAAAATTACAAGGAAAGTTTACTCCATCTCCTTTTCCCATTCTGAAGATAAATGACTCTTTTATATCAGATACAAGAGAAGTAGCAGAGGCTTTTGGAAGACATTATGCTGATATTTCAAGTCCACTACATTATTCACATGATTTCAGAAGAATTAGAGCCAAGACCACGATTATTCCTCCTACCAATACAAACTCGGAGGCATATAATCTTCTTTTCACCTTGGATGAAATGGATCATGCTTTATCTTTATCCTCCCCAACCTCTCCTGGATAGGATGACATTCTTTATTCCATGGTTGGTCACTTATCCATATCATCGAAGAAATTCCTTTTAAATGTGCTGAACGGTTTTTGGTCTTCTGGATCTTCTCCTAAATCTTGGAAGACTTCAATTATCATAGGAATCTTAAAGGCAGGAAAAGACTCTCATGACCCACAAAGTTACAGACCTATTGCTCTCACTAGCTGCATTTGTAAGATCTATGAAAGAATGGTTAATATGTGTTTAGTTTTGTTTTTGGAATCTAAAAATCTGCTATCTAACCGACAGTTTGGATTTAGAAGAAATAAGTGCACTCTGGACCCCTTACTTTTTATCACTCGTAAGATTCAGAATGCCTTTGCAATTGAGAACTCTAGCATTGGTGTGTTTTTTGACTTAAAAAATGCCTACGATACTACCTGGCGGGGAGGCATTCTGAAGCAAGTTGCAGAGTGGGGTATCGGGGGTAATATGTTCAATTGTAGGATTTCTTGTCTGACCGTTATCTAAAAGTCAGAGTGGGCTCTTCTTTCTCTTCTGCATATCTCCAAGAGGAAGGGATTCCCTAAGGAAGTGTTCTGAGTCCTACACTCTTCAGCATAGCCATTAACCCCTTCCATACGGTGCCGCACACGTAGGCGTCATGGACTTAGATCTCGGTGGCAGCAGCCAATGCCAGCCGTACGACGTGTCGTAATAATACTCGCATCATAAAATATAGTCACCGCTTATATCGATCGTTCTCTCTTCACCCGTGAATTTTGATAACCATAGAAAATGCAATTACAAAAGAATTAGAAAGAATGTCATTATGGAGGGGCGACTACAATAAATATAATCAAGACGCCGATATGGCAGCCTCGCGAATACACTCGCTCCCCATGACGCCTACGTGTGCGGCACCGTATGGAAGGGGTTAATAGTTTGTTAGAACAAGTTCCCACAGGAGTTCATGGATTGGCTTATGCTGATGACTTCGCTATTGTGTGCAGCAAATCGACATTAGAAACAGGCCAAAAGATTCAAGAGGTCTTAGCAACAGCATGGGCTAATTGCAGGGCCTTCAGATTCTCTGCTGAAAAAACCAAAACCTTAAGGTTTTCCAGACTAAGACGCAAGGAAGAGATACCAACACTATTCTTAGAGGGTGTCATATTACCATATGAAGATGAAGTAAAATACTTGGGTCTGGTTTTGGACAAAAGGTTGGCATTCACTCATCACATAAACGAGGTTGTATACACTGTTAAACAGCGACTTAATATACTAAAGGTAGTGTCTCGTTTCAACTGGAGAGCAGATCGTATAACTTTTATAAGGCTTTACCAAACATTGTGCCTTAGCAAAATGGATTATGGATGTCAAATTTATGGATCGTCATGTAAAACTTCATTAAAAAAGCTTGATATAGTCCACAATATGGCTTTGCGGATCTGTTCGGGAGCCTATAGAACATCTCCAGTTGATAGCTTGTATGTGGACACAGGAGTTCCTCCCCTGTATATTCGCAGGGAGGAATTAAGCCTTAGATATATATCTCGTGTCTTGACATCAAAACAGAATCAAAACTTCAAATATGTAAAGCAGCCAGTAGACAGAGCTCCAAGGAAAAGTACTCTGCTTAGACCTTTAGAAGTGAGATGTGAAGTTGGGACAGAGAAGGTAGGACTTGTTCCTAATACAATTGTTTAGATCACACCTCCCAAATTCCCTCCTTGGAACCGATGCCCCACTGTAATATGTCCTCTTAAAAAGAAGAAAAATAGAACTGCTGTAGAGCTAAAAAGTGAATTTTTAGAACATTTATCAGTACATGCCGATTCAATTTTTATTTATACAGATGGATCAAAATCCCAAGATGGTGTTGGTTGTGCTGTTGTATCTGATAGCACAGTTTTAAAGAGAAAGTTGCCTCATTTTAGCTCTGTTTTTACTGCTGAACTGCTGGCAGTCAGCAACGCCCTCAAATTTGTTTTTAATTCTGTTCCATGTAATAAGAACGTTGTTATTTTCACAGACTCCATGAGCATTGTATCCTCTCTAAATACATTATTACCTCGTCACTTTTTAATCCAAGAAATACAGGACTGGTTGATTCTCATTAACAACAGAAAGAAAATAAAAGTAAACTTTTGCTGGGTGCCATCCCATGTGGGTATCACTGGAAATGAACAGGCCGATGCTGCAGCCAAAGCCGCCACTAGGCTCAACCATATAACAGACCAAAAGATCCCACATACAGACTTCAAAGAAGTAATTCATCGTTATACAATGGAAAAGTGGTAAGAAGAATGTACAAGGCTGGACAGTAGTTACAAGTTAAAAGAGATTCACCCCTTAGTGAACCCTTGGAAGTGTCCCTCTTTGGACAGAAGGTCAAGTATTGTTCTAACAAGATTGAGAATTGGCCATTCCTACATTACCCATAAATTTTTTATGGCAAGTGGAGCAGAAAGGCTGGCCCCCCAATGTCCCTCTTGCCAAGTAGTTTTTACAATAAAACACATTTTAATTCAGTGCCCTGCATTCTCTAATAAGCACAGGGCAAATTTTTTAACAAATTTATCTTTTAAACAAATTTTAGGGGAGGAAGCTCATGTGAAGAATGTTGTAAATTTTTGAAAGACATCAGTTTATTTTATGAAATTTAAGATTGTGTATATGAGTGCTTGTGAGTGTATGTTGTTGTGATGTGTTTTTGTGAATGTTATTGTTTTTACTGTTTTACTTGAATTCTTATCTATATGAGATGAATATGCGCTGAATGGCCTACCGGCTCCGGCGCTTGGCCTTCGAGCCAAAAATTTCATAAATCAACCATAAGCCTTCCCAACTACACTCAACAAGCTAATCCCTCTGAAACTACTACATTCACACTTGTCCCCATTTCCCTTGTAAAGAGGAACTATACAGGCACTCCTCCAGTCCTCCGGCACTCTACCCTCTCTCCAGCAAACATTAAATAACCTCACCAGCCAGTCCACCATCACTGTACCTCCCTTTTTCAGACATTCTGCATGGCATCCATCCATACCAGGTGCCTTACCTGCTTTCATCATCTTAACAACTGCCTTCACCTCATCCTTCCTTATTTCTCCTCCATTCTCCCCACTCATCACTCTCATTTTCTTAGTATTTCCCACTGCAGCTATCTTTCCCTCCCTATCCTCCTTCACATTTAGCAACTCCCTAAAATATTCTGCCCATCTTCCCCTTACTGCCTTCTCTTCCATTATCATCTCCCCATCTGCACCTTTTACCTTTTCTTCTCTACTTGATTCGCCACCTCTTCCTCTCTTAATTTCTTTCCAAAACATCTTTTTATTACTTTCAAAAATTTCTGTGCAATTTGGGTGCAAATGTGGCAGGAAAAGGTGGAGTGAAGGTGGAGGTAGAATGTAGATTGAGAGAAGCGAGTAAATGCCTTGGTGGATTAAAGTGTGTGATGAGGAATAGACATTTGGTAATGGATACTAAGAGGAGACTGGATGAAGGAGTGATTGTGCCAACAGCACTGTATGGGGCAGAAACATGGAACTTAAGAGAGGAAGAGAGAAGGAGTTTGAATGTGTTTGAGATGAGGTGTCTGAGAAGCATGATGGGGGTTACTAGGCTGGATAGAGTGAGAAATGAGGAGGTGAGGAGGAGAACAAGGGTGGAAAGGGAGCTGGGAGATAGGGTTGAAAGAATATTAGGATGGTTTGGACACATGGAAAGAATGAGTGAAGAGAGACTAGTAAAAGAGGTATGGAAGGCAGATGTGGAGGGAGTGAACATGAGGGGATGTCCTAGGATGAGATGGATGGATGGGGTGAAGGGGGCTTTGGGGAAGAGGGGAATGTCTGTTGAGGAAGGACGGGAGAGGACAGAAGACGGGTGAATGGAGAATGGTTGTATATGGATAATGTTGTGATTGCATGAGGTTGGAATGGGCGGGGGGGATGGGGGGAGAGGTAGTATGTGTGAGCAAAATTTGACGCAGCCCGAAGTGATTTCTCCCCGTCTTCTCCTTTTATGCAATGGGGGGACGGAGAGGGGGGTCGCTGATTTAATGAAGCGGCCTTGCTGTGGATGTGCTGTGTCTTGTAACACTGCTTCTGACCCAGGGCAGTGGACAAGGTGCAGGGATGACCCGTCATCCAGGAGGTGCTAAGATGGGAGGGAGGGTGGCGGGGTGTGGAGTGAATTCAGGGATGGAATGGGTGGAAATGATTTTATGCCTTTTCCTTTTTGGCTACCTCCCTTGTAAGGGGGAAAAAGCCTTGGTACATGTATGTATGTACTCAAGACTAATAGATATGATTCAAGAAAGGGATGTTTGGGCTGATTGTGCTTTCCTAGACTTACAAAAAGCCTTTGATAAAGTACTGCTCAAAAAATGATTAAAATTTTTTTTGGAAAACTTATGGACACAGTTGAGCAGTAGTCGTCACTCAAGTCAGGTCCACCGGGTAGCTGCTTCAATTAGTGTTTTTTTTTAAGCAGCTACCCGGTGGATCTGACTTGAGTGACAACTACTGCTCAACTGTATCCATAAGTTTTCCAATTTTTTTTTAATTTATCTTTGAAAAGGAAGTTCAAGCCATCCGAACCCTCGAGAAAATTACTTTTAAAGAAGCTAGGAGTAAGGCCTTGAATAAACAAATTAGACCAGGGGAATTGTTTTCAACGATTCTGAAAAGAAATCAACCAGATTCAGCAAATGAAAAAATTTCTAACACCAAACCCGAAAAGTCTGTGAAAACAGTAAATACAAATGAACAAAAGAGCACAACTTCAGATGCAAAAATACCAGAAAAGCAAGAGAGCAAAGAACAAAATAAAGTCACTGCCCATCATTCAAGAAATGGAATGGAAAACTTGAAACGGATCACCATGGAATCCACCCACCAAAAAGAGAAAACAAGATCTGAAATGAATAATGAAATTGAAACTAAAACGAGAGAGAGAACTCCAGAACAAAATTCTAATGAAAGAATTCTTACAAAATCCAATAATGTACATACATACATACATATACCAAGGCTTTTTCCCCCTTCCAAGGGAGGTAGCCAAAAAGGGAAAGGCATAAAAACACTCCCACCCATTTCATCCCTAAATACACTCCACACCCCTCCCACCCTCCCTCTCATCTGAGCACCTCCTGGATGACGGGTCATCCCTGCACCCTGCCCACCGCCCTGGGTCAGAAGCAGTGTCGCAAGACACAGTACATCCACAGCAAGGCCGCTTCATTTAATCGGCGACCCCCCCTCTCCGTCCCCCTTTGCATATAAGGCGAGGATGGGGAGAAAATCCCTTCGGGCTGCGTCAAAATTTACTCACACATACTACCCCACCCCCCGCCCATTCCTCCTCATGCAGTCACAACATCATCCATATACAACCATTCTCCACTCACCTCTGTCTTCTGTCCTCTCCCTTCCTTCCTCAACAGACATTCCCCTCTTCCCCAAAGCCCCCTTCACCCCATCCATCCACCTCATCCTAGGACGTCCCCTCATGTTCACTCCCTCCACATCTGCCTTCCATACCTCTTTTACTAGTCTTTCTTCACTCATTCTTTCCATGTGTCCAAACCATCCTAATATTCTTTCATCAACCCTATCTCCCAATAATGTAGCTAACAAAAACTCAACTTTAACTACTAATAGAAATGTAACAAAAATAAAAAGATAAAACATAAACAACCACCATGAATAACAAACTCGCCCTACTACAATGGAATTGTTAAGGCTTGAGAGCTAAATACGAATCTTTAAAAATATTAATAAAGGAAAATTTTCCCATCTGCATCTCATTACAAGAAATAATGCTTGGACAAAATAGAATATGCCCCAAAGAATATCTCTTATCGTAATGAACATCAAACAGATGAAGGAAGACATGGTGGAAGTGCACTACTGATAAGACTAAATGTTATACACACAAAAATTCCTTTACAAACAAACTTACAAGCTGTAACTATATAAATATTTACAAAAAAGAAATATACAGTTTGTTCAATCTACCTGCCTCCAGACAATATAAATGACCAAAATCTCAAACAAGACTTTGACAACCTGATTAATCAACTTCCTCGTCCATTTTTACTCCTCGGAGATTTTAATAGTAGACATCCAGTGTGGGGTGACATAAAACCAAATCCTAGGGGAAATTTGATTTTTTCTTACATTCAAAGAAAAAGAACTTAGTATTATGAATACAGGAGCATCTATTCACTTCCATATTCAAACTGAAACACTTACTTGTATCGACTTATCTATTTGTTCACCTGATTGCTATTTGGATTTCTCTTGGGAAACCATGGACGACTGTTTAGGAAGTGACCATTTTCCAATCACCATAAATATAGTAGATGAAATAGCTGTATCAAGGTCTCCATGATGGATGATAAATAAAGCAAACTGGGCTCCCTTTACATCTTTAACCTTTATAGAAACTGATGCCAAAAACTTCCCCACAGTGGATGAAGCTCTAGATTTTTTTTAATAAGGTCATTATGAGTGCTAATGACAAATCAATTCCCCACACTAATGGGCAATTTAGCAGAAAACCTGTCCCCTGGTGGAATACCCAATGCCATTTAACACGTAAAGCAATGAGAGCTGCATTCACCTGCTATCAACGACATCCTTGTCAATTCTATTTGATTTGTTATAAAAAAGCAAGAGCTAGATTCGGATATCAGGTAAAACAGGCTAAGCGCCAATCCTGGATAAACTATATTTCTAAAATAAACTGGAGAACTAACCTCATGAAAATTTGGACTAAAGTAAGAAAAATATCTGTAAAATACATCCCTACACCATCACCAGTCATACAACTTAATAATCAAACACTTCATAGCCCAGATGTTCGTAAATGAAGCCTTTGCAGACCATTTTGCAAATATCTCTTCAAAAAATCCTTCATCTATGTATTTTCAACATCGTATTCAAGAAGAAAATAATGAATTAAAATTTAGAACAACAAAAAATGAATCTTATAACCTGCCATTCAGCATGAAAGAACTTCTATCTACTTTATCTTCATGTAACAACTTCTCTCGAGGCAATGATGAAATACAAGTAACTTACTCTATGATCAAGCACCTCACTGTGGAGACTAAATTTTTTTTACTAGATATAATAAATAGAATATGGAAAGAAAAGTCATTCCCTAATATATGGAACATAGTAATAATACAGTATTGGCTTTCTTAAAACCAGGAAAAGATGATAAAATCATGACCAACTATCGTCCAATAGCACTCACATCATGTATATGTAAATTAATGGAGAAAATGGTAAATGTACACCTAATCTGGTATTTGAGAAAAATGGACTTTTTAACCCCACACAGAGTGGATTTCGTAAGATGCGATCGTGCACAGATGCATTGATAAGATTGGAGACATCAATTTGTGAGGCTTTTGCTAATAAGAAACACCACATCTCGGTCTTCTTTGATATAGAAAAAGCTTACAATACCACTTGGAGATTTGGTATCTTGAAAGTTATTCACGAAATTGGACTTAGAGGAGAACTTGCCATTTTTATTAAATCTTTTCTCAACCGAAGGTTCAAGGTCACAATTGGTAATACATTTTCCTCAGTTCATGTTCTTGAAGGAGTGCCACAGGGCAGTGTTTTGAGCTTAACACTGTTTGCATTATCAATTAATGGTATAAGTTCTATAATCCCACGTGAAGTAATGCATACCCTATTTGCTGATGACTTGTCCATCTCTTTTGCAGCTTCACGAATGGTAATTGCTGAAAGAACGATACAATTAACTATTAATAGAATAGCAGATTGGACTTCAAAACGTGGACTCAAGTTCTCGGCTTCAAAAACGGTTGTGATGCATTTTTGCCAAATATGAGGTCTGCATCCTGATCCTGACTTGTATTTATATGGACAAAGAATATCTTACAAAGATGAAACACGGTTCTTAGGGCGGATTCTTGATAAAACATTAACTTGGATCCCACACATTAAGAATCTAAAGGTAAAATGCTCACAAGCTCTTAATTTAATCAAAATACTCTCTCACACCTCAAGGGTTATGGATGTGAATTGTATTCATTGGCAAAAAAAAAAGGCACAATCTATTTTGAATTCCATACATAATACTGGAGTAAGATTAGCCTCGGGAGCTTTTAAATCATCCCCAATACCCAGTTTGTTGATGGATGCAAGTGCATTGCCTCTGGACCTTTACCACCAGTCACTGCTGGTTCGATACTGGCATAGAATCCAGAGAATTCCTAAATCTCTTGTATGTGAAGTTGTTTCTAATCAAAAATACTATAAATTTTATCTTGATCATCCCAGACTCCCTAAGCCTTTTGGATACCAAGTTTCAATTTTTTTTTTAGGAATTAGAGATTCCAAAAATTAACATTTTACCAGTTAGATACTCAACGGTACCCCCATGGAAGCTTCCATCTATAGAATTTTGTAAATGTATATTCAGTTCAAAATGCGACTAACCTTCCTAGAACATATGGAAATTCATGAAGAATCCATTCCTATTTTTACTGATGGCTCCAAGTCCAGTGTGGGCGCTGGATTTGGAGTTGTCTTTCCAAGTCTTACTCATAGTGTAAGTTTACCTGAACAGGCCTCTATCTTTACAGCAGAATTATACACAATCTTAACTGCACTCAAAGAAATTATGATGCACAACGGAAATAGTTTTGTAATTTACAGTGACTCATAAAGTGTACTATAGGCAATAGTTCACTTTAACTCAAATCACCCACTGGTAATAGAAATATCAGAATGGTTGTATTTAATAGAAAAAAGAGGCAAAAACTTAAAGTTCTGTTGGGTCCCTGCCCATGTAGGAGTTAGTGGGAACGAGAAAGTGGATGCCTTAGCAAAACATGCAGCTAGAGTTACTCCTAGGAACAGCCTCACTCTACCAGTCAGAAATATTTATCCTGTCATTCAGTCAAGACTCCAGGAAGTCTGGAACTTTAACTGGGAACTAGAAGACCAGAAAATGAAGGACATAGCTATCACCTCTTGCCCTTGGAAATATTCAGATTTACCTGGCGAAAAAGAAGTTATATTTTGCAGATTAAGAATCGGTCACACTAGACTGATGCACTGCTTCCTAATGAACAGAGTATCTCAACCATTTTGTAATAATTGCATTGTCCCATTGACAATCAAACATATTTTAGTAGAATGCCCAAGTCAAATGGCGGCTAGAGAACATTACTTTTACCATTGTAAAAATAATGGCAGATATACTATGATTAAGATTTTAGGAGCCGAATGTGATATTGATCTCCTTTTTAATTTTCTTAAAGAAATTTGCATTCTTGATAAGATTTAGAATGCCAAGTTTTAAATTTTATTTATATATTTTCTTAATCAACTTTAATGCAGCGTTAGTTGAAACCTTTTAAATACAGTAAATCAATTCAAATGATAACTAATTTATAAGTTAAATATAAAAGTTTGAATATATATCTCTGTGAAAATGTTCATTGTTTTAAGATATATATTTCTAAAGTATAGTACCTACTCTCTATAACAATATAGAATTTTTTATTATTATCTAATTAATAGTGGCATCAATGAGCATAGATGTATTGATCCCAAATAATCCCCAATAAAGATAATCTCCAAGGGTAAGTCATGTGTGACTAATCTTCCATCATTTTACACTAAAGTATATAAGGCATCAGATAACAATGATAATTACGATGTTATTTATCATGAATTTAGCAATGTGTTCGAGAAGGTGCCACATAAGAGACTACTAGATAAAATCAAAGCCCATGGCATAGGAGGAAAAGTGTTAGAATGGATTAGAGCTTGGATTAGGAACAATAAACAGCGGGTCACCATAAATGGAGTAAAATCTAGGTGGGGCAATGTTACTAGTGGGGTCACCCAGGGCTTGGTTTTGGGTCCCTTGTTCATTATGTACATAAACGACTTAGACAACGGGATAAATAGTGATGTTAGTAAGTTTGCGGACAACATTAAAATAGGACGCCAAATTAGGTCAGGAGACGATGCAGAGATTCTGCAGGATGACCTTAACAAATTGTTCACATGGTCGGTGAAATGGCAAATGAACTACAATATCTCTAAGTGTAGCATGTCAAACGTAGGGCTACACAACCCTGAAAATAGATACAGCTTAGATAACACACTTTTAGAGAAAACTGAGTGCGAGAGAGACTTGGGAGTTCTAGTGAGTCCGGACCTTAAAACCAGGAAACGGTGCATTAGCGCCAGGAATAAAGGTAAAAGAGCATTAGGTTTCATTGCTAGGATAGTAATGAATAGAAGTGCAGAGGTAATTATTAAACTCTATCTAGTGATAGACCCATCTTTGACTATGTGGTACAGTTTTGGTCTCCGTCCTACAGAATGGACATCAATTCACTAGAATCGGTACATGGACTCAGAAATTTGCCTTACGAAGAGAGGCTTAGGCACCTTAACTTACACTCTCTGGAAAGACGCAGAGTGCGGGGTGATCTAATAGAGGTGTTCAAGTGGATCAAAGGCTTTAACAAGGGTGATGCAAACAAGGTCATCATATTAAAACAATAGGGCAGGACTCACAGTAATGGATTTAAACTGGACAAATTTAGATTTAAAAAGGAAATAGGCAAGAATTGGTTTACTAATAGGGTGGTCGACGAATGGAATAAACTTAGTAACCATATAGTAAGCGCTGAAACTATCAGTTGTTATAAGAAATGATTAGACAACTTTATGGATGGGGATGACAGGTGGTGATGGATACAGAGTTGCCTAGTGTAGGCCTTATGGTTTCTTGCTGTCTCCTTCATTCTTATGTTCTTATGTAACCTACTAAACTGGATGGAGGATTTCCTGCATGGTAGAAAAATGATAGTGCTCAGAGAAAAATATTCAGCTCGGAAGGTGATTAGTGGAGTTCCACACAGGTCAGTATTAGCTCCAATAATGTTTGCTATTTATGTGAACGACATGGATGAAAATGGGGGAAATTTTACTGGCGACTGAAAGTAAGAGTTAGATCAGCTTTTTCATCATATCTGCAGGAAGAGGGAGTCCCCCCAGGGCAGTATATTAAGTGTTACCCTATTTGCAGTGGCCATAAATAGCCTCATGGGACAAATCCCATTGACAGTTCAAGGTACCCTATTTGTTGACGACCATGACATTTACTGTAGTGCCCCAGTGGCATTTGAGGCAGGTACGAAAATTCAAACTACAATAAATGCTATCACTGAATGGGCTGACAGGAAAAGACTTTTAAGTTTTCACCTCAAAAAACTAAGGCCATCAGGTTTACAAGGTGTAGGAAGAGGGAAGAGATACCAACGCTGTTTTTGAAAGGTGAAATCCTCCCATATGAAAGTGAGGTAAAATACCTTGGTGTGATCTTCAATAAGGGCCTCACTTTCGTTCCTCATATAAATAGCATTAGAGTGTGACAATCCACCAACATTCTGAAAATTGTCTCGACACTATGATTGGGGTGCTGATTGTACAATTTTATTAAGGTTTTACAAAACACACTGCCTCAGCAAAATTGATTGTTTACCATATACATGGCTCTGCTGCTAGAACTACCATTGAAAAACTAGATGTAGTGCACAATTTGGGTTTTAGGATTTGTACGGGTGCCTATCATATCTTCCCAGTAGATAGCCTTTATGTGGACTTGGATGTGCCACCTCTTTCGTTAAGTAGAGAGGAGCTGGCCAAATGTTTGACATCAAAGGATAATCCTAACTTCAAATTTGTCAAACCCTAATGACGTCTCTCCAAATAGACCCCAAATACCTAAACCACTTGAGGTTCGATTGGAGAAGGAATCTAGAAAGATTGGCTTCTACGACTCTACTATCGCGAAGCTAGGCCTGGCAAAGTATCCTCCTTGGTGTAAACCCACCGTGGAGGTCTGCATCTGCACTGGTGGCAAACAACACCATGATACTCAGGTTATAAAGCACAATTTTTAAAACATTCCTCTAAACAAAAGACATCCATCCCTATCTACACTGATAGTTCCAAGTCTGTGCAAGGTGTTGGCTCTGCTGCAGTTCTTGCTGAAAAAAATTATCAAACGTAAGTTACCCTTTATTTGCTCAAATTATACTGCCGAAGTTTATGCTATTCTTCTGACAGTCAAAGAGATCTACTATTGTAGCGCAAGTGAGCAAAGCTTTATTATATATACAGACTCAAATAGTGTTTTATTTTTACTATGGCAACTTTTGCCTGCTCATTCACTGGTGCAAGAGGTGCAGGATTGGCTGGTCCCTCTACCCTCCCAAAAACATACCAGGGTGAACTTTTGTTGGGTACCAGGTCACACTGGCATCATGGGAAATGAAGTGGCAGATAAAGCTTCAAAGTCGGCAGCAGCTGATCTGCAGCAGACTTCTGCTGTTCATGTACCCCATGGCGACCTTAAGGAAACCATACACACCTATATACAAAACAAGTGCCAGCATAGTGGAGCACCTTACTCAATAATGTGAAACTAAAAGGGATCCTTCCCTGTATAGGAAAATGGGAATCCTCCTGTAACCCAAATAGGAGGGACAGCATTGTACTAACTAGAATGCGAATAGGACAAACATATCTAACGCACAGTTTCTTGATGAAAAGTGGTGATGAGCAGTGGGCTTCGTTCTGTTGCACATGTCAAACTCCCATCACCGTACAACACAGGTGGTGATGGATACGGAGCTGCCTAGTGTAGGCCTTATGGTCTCTTGCAGTCTCCTTTATTCTTATGTTCTTATTTTAACAGAATGCCGTTGTTACTGCTGTGAGCAGCAAGAAAGTACAATCACAGGCAAGTCCATGAAGGATTTGCTTGATAGCTGTAATATAGCCCTCCCAACCAAATAAAACTCATCAAACATTACCATCTCATATGAATCATTGTGTTTTTAATATAAATTTGTAGTATCATCGCCTTTGACATTACATCGACCTTTTAGTTTTTACAGCATTGAATAGCCCTTGATGCTCCAGTGCTTGGCTTCTGAGCCAGAGTTTTATAATCCAATCCAATCCATATTGGAGTTCAGAAAAAGTAAAAAAAAAAAAAGAATATCAGGACAATATACAATTGGAACAAAGGAAGTGAAGAAAGTGGGATCTGAAAAAGACCTGTGAGTAATTATCTCAAATGACATGTCCCCTGATAAATAAACAAAATTGTCAGAGAATCCTACTTCTTGCTAAGATCAATAAAAGTGGCTTTTACCTATTTAGATGAAGAAATGGTGAAAAAAATATTAGTCACACTAATAAGGCCTAGACTGGAGTATGCTGTGACACTATGGTCACCCAGTACCAAAAAGAATATAAAGAAAATTGAAAGAATCCAGAGAGCAGTCACAAAAAATGGCCCCAGCACTTTCAACCTGTCATATGAGGAGAGACTGGCTTAATTGAAGTTACTGACTTTGAAACATAGAAGAGAGGTGACCTACTATCTACAGAATCATGAAAAGCATGGAAGTCCTTGATAGAGGGGACTTACTAAATTGGGAAAAGAGAAACACAAGAGGATATGGAAAGAAACTCAAAAAGGATAGTTATAGAAGAGATCTGAAAAAAAAAAAAGTTTTCCACACAGAGTGGTGGACATCTGGAACAAACTGGACAAATGAATAGTGTGTGCAAAAACCATACACAAATTTAAGAGCAAACTAGACACTGTAAGATATAAAAACAGGACACCAGAAGCATAGCTCCCCTTCCTGTAAGATACAACTAGGTAGGTAAAATACAAAAAATTTGGTAAATACATACTGTACATTCATGTGCAAGTATAAATTTCATTTAATGTAGAATTTAATTATGAAACACTAGCTGATGTATGCTTGTTTTGACCCTTTCTGTCCTCATGTTGTTGCTGTCACCGCTGATCCCCTCCTGTGCCACTGCTGTTACTTGTGCCATCGCCGTCACCGTTTCCTGCCACCACCGTTAACCTCTACTATAATGGGTGTAATTTCCCCTTGGATTCACTATCACCTTGTACACCACTGGTACAATGTCCTGTTACCATCATTTATACCCATTTTGTATATGCTGTCATCTTGAATTTTTTCCAATACTTTTTCTCTTATCTTAATTCACCTGGTCAATGTTGATATGCTTCTGTGCATGGCACTTCTGTTTTATCATCTGTATTGCTTCATATACACTGAAATAACCTTTACATTAAATTCTACTTCACCAATATGATTTACTTGTCACTTCATTCACCAACAATCAATACTAAACCTTTAACCGAACCCAAACCATTTGCATGTACACTTATAAACAATGGTATGCCCATATCCATGACATATTGTAATTATGGACTATGCACACCAATACCTTTGCCTCACTTTCAACTTGCCATATTAACCTCCCCTCACTAGCTCCCACATCCTTTGAAACTCCAGTAGGCCACCAACGAGTTAGATTTCATAGCTGCAATGCAGATCCACGTGTTGGAGGCAACCACTCTTCTAGTGGGGACCTGGCTGGCATCTCCCCCTCTTCCACTTCAGC
The DNA here is from genome assembly GCF_046742065.1 of Oratosquilla oratoria. Classification (NCBI taxonomy): domain Eukaryota; kingdom Metazoa; phylum Arthropoda; class Malacostraca; order Stomatopoda; family Squillidae; genus Oratosquilla; species Oratosquilla oratoria. The sequence goes on from NW_027467714.1 coordinate 663,351, forward strand.
TTCTCTTTCTAACCCTGTTAATACCCTGACTACTGCAGCCCCTACTGCCACAACCACTGTTACAACAGCTAGCTGTAAAACTATCCCTCCTGCATCCATAGACATGGATGAAGATGTGTTCCCTACCAAGGATTCAGGGCTGCCACCACCCTCAGTTTCCTCATCCACCCCAACACCCATGTACCACTTGACACCTTTGACTTCCCTTCCCCCTTGCTCCAGACTACTTCGTCAGGAGCGAAAAGAAAATACGCCACTCTATAATGAAGGTATTGTATTTCCCTTCCTTGTAGCACTTCCTCTTGTTTTGATATGGTTTCATTTGGAGCATAGGTGTTTTGCATTGTTGCACTCATGTGGTGTATTTGTTAATTTTTGTAAGTTTTCCATGATTGGAAAATTTAGTTCTTCAGTTATTTAGATTTTCATAAATCTCATTAGGTGATTAATTTCCTTCACCAGTGAACAAATGTTTGTTTTGTGTTGAGACAGCCTAGAGGAAATATTGATATCACTTCATAGAAAGTAGCATCTGAAGTCATGTGCTTGATAATGGTGAACATATACTATAACAGTAACCTTGAATTTCATGTGCTAATAAAATGTATTTATTTATTTTTTTATTATAACCAGCAGATTATATTGATAATCCACCCACCTCAGAATCGCCACCTACACAGGATAAACTCAGTCATAAGGTTCGAACACGACGGGTGATTAAGCGTGAAGCACGAGGTTTAACTCAAGCCAGGAGTAAGTCGGAGCTGTCAACAATGTTTCCATCTGTTAACACTACAAGTATGACCCCATCCACACCAACTTCTACCTCGGTCTCTACGCCTGGATCACCCCTGAGTCATGGTCTCGGTGGAAGCAGTGCTGGAGGAGGAGGGGGAGGAGGATTTGGAGATGGAGGAGGTGGGATTGGAGGATTGGCTTCAGGTTCTTGTTTACTGTTAAAGCACTCCACTGATCCCTCATCCAGTGCCTTTTCTAACCAAAATTCTTATGCCTCAACATATATACCCACTAACTGTGATGTTGGAAGAACTATCACATTGACTTCTTCTCTAACATCCCTCTTACCTTCATCATCAACTAACTTGACAATGCCCACTTCTTCATCCTCAGTTCCTTCCTCCTCATCATCCAAATTAACACATCTAGGCTGTCTTGCCTCTTCCTCCTCTTCCTCAAGCTCATCCTTGAGAAGTTACGACTCAGGCCTGCATGCTCCAGTCATACACTGCCCAGCTAATGACAGAGGTGTGTTTTGGTTAACCCTGGGGTGATTAAGGGAAGAAGCAGACTCAACAGAATGAGTGATCTTTTTTTAGTAGTTTGAACCAAATCACTTCTCCCCAAGGCATGTACATGAAAATTACAGTCTTTCTTGAAAATGAGAAGACATTAGTGGTAACAATGCTTTTGCTGCTTACATCAAATATGATAATGTTTTTAATTAATTTAGCTATACATGTATAGTATTGAAACATTAATGAGTTACAATACCTTGTCTTGGGTATTGGCTGCATGTTGTTATGGCAAAGTAGCATGTAGTTGATACTTTAGGGTCTATATGGGGCACCCATATGGACCAGAGCCAAACATAATTTTGTCTGTGATAGAGGAGGACTCTGCTCAGAGGAATTATGAAACTTTTATTATACTGCTACTGTCCCTCCATTATGCTGTCCCCCAACTCCTTGTTGCTGTCCTGTACCATTTTTCTGAATTTAATTTCCTACCCTGTGGTGGGGGGAAAAGAATGTTGCCACCAAGTATTCCCACTTGGATTGTAAGAGGCAAGAAAAACGTTACAGGGATTGGGACCAGGCATCCTTCTCCCTGTAGCCCCATAGGGGACATTACTAAAAAAAAGTAAAGGAATAAGACGGTCTTGGAGTTTTACAACCAGCACCCTAAGGTTTGGGTCTTTAATGTGCATGGATGTGGTACAGATGAGAGTAAAAGGGAAGAGAAAGGTAGTATGTTTGTGAGAAGAAAGATGGATGTGTTGGCTTTGAGTGAAACTTAAGTTGAGAGGGAGGGACGAGTGTGAGTTTGGGAATGTAGTTGGGAGGTTCTCAGGAGTGAAGAGAGGGAGAGGGAGAGAAGGGGTGGCTATACTAGTAAGTGAAGAGATAGGTAAACATGTAGTGGAGTGGAAGGAGGTTTGCTCAAGGTTGATGTGGATGAAGGTGAAACAGGGAAAGGATATGTGGGTTTTTGTAAGTGCATATGGGCCTGGAAGTGAGAAGAGTGTAGAAGAAAGGGAGGCCTTTTTGGATAGATTTAAATGAGTGCATAGAGGGATTAGGGAGGAATGTCAATGTAGTTGTATTGGGAGACCTTAATGCTAGGGTAGGAAATTAACCAATTGATGGAATGGTTGGGAAATGTGGAATTCCAGGAAAGAATCGTAGTGGAGAATTGATGGTGGAGATGTGTCTAGAGAGTTGATGATAGCAAATACAGTGTTTTGGAAGAAAGTCGAGCATAAGTACACATGGAAGAGGTTGGTGGATGGAAGGGTGGTAGATAGAGCATTAATGGACTATGTAGTGGTAGATAGGAGTATAATAGGAAGAGTTAAGAATGTACATGTTCTAAGGAGAGTGGGGGAATATCAGATCCTGTTTTGGTGGAAGGTAAGTTGAGAGTGAAGGATAGATGGAGAAAGAGGAAAAGGACAAAAGGTAAGAATGTGCTTAGAGTGAACTGCTTAAATGAGAAGGAAAAAGGAGTACAAGAAGAAGCTGAGAGAGGAGTGGGAGGGAGTGGAGGAGGAATGGGGATGGTTTAAGGACGGAGTCATAAAATGTGTAAAGATAGTGTGTGGAACAAGAAGGATGGGAGGAAATAGAAGGAAGGGTAGTGAGTAGAGGGATGAGGAAACAAAGAAGGTTGTAGAAAAGAAGTAAGCTTTCACAGATTGGTTACAAAATAGGGTGAGGTAGTCATATGAGAGGTACAAAGATAAGAGAATTAAAGCATAAGATAAAGGAGGCGAAGAGGAGAGCAGATGTGAAATGGGGTAAGAGTATGACAAAATTTTGAAAGTAATAAAAAGATGCTTTGGAAATAAATGATGAGAGGAAGAGGAGGCGAATCAAGTAGAGAAGAAAAGGTAAAAGGTGCAGATGGAGAGATGATAATGGAAGAGAAGGCAGTATGGGGAAGAGGGGCAGAATATTTTAGTGAGTTGCTAAATGTGAAGGAGGATAGGGAAGGAAAGGTAGTTGCAGTGGGAAGTGCTAAGAAAATGACTGTGATGAGTGAGGAAAATGGAGGAGAAATAAGGAAGGATGAAGTGAAGGTACTTAAGGTGAGAGCAGGTAAGGCACCTGGTCTGGATGGATGTCATGCAGAATGTCTAAAAAAAAAAGGCACATTGATGGTGGACTGGCTGGTGAAGTTATTTAATGTTTGTTGGAGAGAGGGTAGAGTGCTGTAGGAGTGCCTGTATAGTTCCATTTTGCAAGGGAAAAGGGAATAAGTGGGAGTGTAATAGTTTCAGAGAGATCAGCTTGTTAAGTGTAGTTGGGAAGGCTTATGGGAGGATCTTGATTGAGAGGATTAGGAGAGGAACAGGGGAGTAATTGGTGAGGAACAGTGTGGATTTAGGACAGGTTGAGGTTGCATAGATCAGATTTTTGTATTTACCTAGTTGTATTTTACGGGAAGGGGAGCTATGCTCGTGGGGTCCAGTCTTCATATCTCATTTTATCTAAACTTTTTAAATTCATGTATTGTTTTTGCACACCCCACTTTCTCATCTAACTTGTTCCAACTGTCTATTACTCTGTGAGGAAAGCTGTTCTTTTTCAAGTCTCTTCTATAGCTGTCTTTTTTTATTTTCTTTCCGTGTCCTCTTGTATTTCTGTTATCCCATTTTATCAGATTCTCTCTATCAGTAATTTCTATGCCTTTCATGATTCTGTAAATAGCTATCAAATCTCCTCTCTCTCTTCTTTGCTCTAGTGTCTGTAGTTCAAGTTTTTCTAGTCTCTCTTCATATGATAGTTTTGAGAGCGTTGGTGCCAGTTTTGTAATTGCTCTTTGTATTCTTTCAAGTTTTTTTATACATTTTTTTGTACTTGGTGACCATATCGTTGCTGCATATTCCAATCTTGGTCTTATGAGGGTGATTAGGATTTTCTTCACCATTTCTTCATCCAGGTATGTAAATGCAACTTTGATTGTTCTTATTAAATTATAAGTTTCTCCAAAAATCTTATTTATATGTTTCTCAGGTGACATATTATTCATAACAATGACTCCCAGGTCCTTCTCATTTTCTACTTTTTTTATTCCTTCTTCTCCCAATTTATATGCTCCTGTTATTCTGTTTTTTGCTTTTTCCAAATTCCATTATACTACACTTTTTTGTATTGAACTCCATCTCCCACTTCCTACTCCATTCTTGTACTATATTTAGATCTCTCTGTAGTGATTCACAATCTTCTTCAGTTTCCACTCTTTTCAGTAGTTTTGCATCATCTGCGAAGAAGCTCATATAGCTTTCTATTCCTTCATCCATATCATTAATATATATATCAAACATTATTGGGGCCAGTACTGTTCCCTGCGGAACACCGCTTATTATTTCATCCCATTTTGAGTGCTGGTTTCTTATCTTTACTCTCATTTTTCTTTCTTGCAAAAAGTCTTCCATCCAATTTAGTAGTTTTCCCTGTATTCCTTCTTGAGTTTCTAATTTCTTAAGCAACTTCTTATGTGGTACTTTGTCAAAAGCTTTCTTTAGGTCTAGAAATGCACAGTCCGCCCATCCATCTCTTTCTTGTATTATATCTATTAGCCTTGAATAGAAACATATTAAATTGGTGACGCATGATCGTCCTTGTCTGAATCCAAATTGCCTTGGATTTAACACTTTGTTTTTTTCTAAATATTTTACCCATCTACTTTTGATAATTCTTTCACAAATTTTTGCTATTGTACTTGTTAGAGAGACTGGTCTATAGTTTGTAGGTTCTTCTTTATTTCCTCCTTTATATATAGGCACTATATTTGCTTTTTCCAATCTTTTGGAACTTTTCCTTCTTTCAAGGAACTGTTTAGTATACTATGTATTTTGTCTGCCAGTTCATTCCTGCATTCTTTCAGAATCCAGTTTGCTATATCATCTGGTCCATGCGATTTTCTGACATCAAGATTACTCAAGTGTGTCAATATTTCATTCTTTGTTACTTCTATTTTTTCCATAGGGGGGACTTTCTCTTTCCATTCAATCTCTTCAGGTTGTATGTTCTCCCTTGTAAACACTGATTTAAAATGTTTGTTCATAATTTCCGCCATTTCCATTTCCTCAGTGTATTCAACTCCCTCTTATCTTAATTTCTCCAAATCTTGTTTGTTTTTCAGTTTATTGTTTACAAATCTGTAGAATAGTTTTGGTTGATCTTTACACTTTTCTATGATATCTTTTTCATATTTTCTCTTTTCCTCTCTGCACGTTTGTACATATTCACATCTATAACCGGTGTATATTTTCCATTTTTCAGGTCTGTCTTTTTTCCATCTGGTCCAGGCTTTGTCTCTTTTGTCTTTTAGCTCCCTACAACTTTTGTTGTACCAGCATTTTACATATTCTTTTTCTTGTTTTTGTCTTGGGACATACTTTTCCACTCCTTTTTTTGTAAATTTTTGTCAAAATATTCCATTTCTCTTCCACTGTTGTTTCTTCTTTGTATATTTCTTCCCAGTTTTCTTGTTGAAAGAATTCTCTTATTTTATCAAAGTTTGTTTTTTCATACATCATTCTTCCTTTTCTATATTGCTCATTTCTTTTCCTATATTTTTCTTCATTAAGTTCCAGTTCAATCAATATGTGGTCACTTTTACTTATTGGTGTTTTATATTCAATCTTGTCCACTATTCTAGGTTCAGATGTAATTATTAAGTCTAGTCTCGATGGTTCTTCTTCATTTCTATACCTGGTGTTCTCCTGTATCCATTGTGTCATTGTATGGTCAGTAATCATCTCAAGTAGAGCGTTTCCCCATGAGCCGTCTCCACCCTTTACTGTCATTTCTTCCCAGCAGATTTCTTTGCAATTAAAGTCGCCCATTATAACTATTCTTCCTCCATCTTCCATTATTTTATTTAATGTTATCTTTGTGTCCTCTAACATATTTTTATGTTCACTCTCCTCCCATGAGGCTGTTTTCGGAGGCACATAATTTATCACAAATTTTCTGCTCTTCTTATCTCTGTCTTCCACTTCTATCATAATCATCTCTACTGTATTCTTTCCATATATGACACCCTTCACGTTTATATCCTTCTTAGTCAGGAACATAACTCCACCCCCTTGCTTTTTCTCTCTGTTTTTAATCCAATAATTATATGCATCATGTCCTACACTGTTGGGTGGTAGTGGGCCTTTTAATTTTGTTTCTACAATTCCCATTATGTCTGGTTCTTTTTCTTTCAAATAATCATTCAGCTCATTCAATGCTGTTATTAATCCATCTATATTTGTGTAAGACACTCTTAGTTTTCTGTCACTTCCATTGTGTTCTCTGATTCCCTTTTGTTTTTCTCTTGTATGTCGAACTGCCTTAGTTTCATATTCACTACTCTCCAATAGAATCTCTCTTTCTCCGACTCCGTTCTGTTCTCGTTTTTTGTCTTAGCTTCAAGTCTTTTCTGCTTTTCTTCCTCTCTTTCCTCTTTATTCATTTCCCTTTTTATATTGTTCACTTGTTGCTAGTTTCCCTGTTTTGGATAAGATATTCTCAGCCGTCATTTGTGACCTGAATTTAATCTTAATTGTGAGAAAGCTATAGGAGAAGGTAAGGATGTTTTCTGGGCTTTTAATGGATCTGGAAAAGGCTTATGACAGGGTAGACAGAAAGGCACTGTGAGAGGTTTTGCAGATATATGAGATAGGAGGAAAGCTTCTGGGAGCTGTCCAGAGTTTTTACGAGAGTAGTAGAGCGTGTGTCAGAATTAGAAATGGAGATAGTGAGTGGTTCGAGGTAAAGATGGGACCCCGTCAGGGATGTGTTATGTCGCCCTGGCTGTTCAACTTATACATGGATGGGGTAGTGCAAGAGGTAAATGCAAGGGTAGTGGGTCAGGGATTGGAGATGGTTAAAGAAAATGGAGAAAAGTGGGAGGTGATCCAGTTGTTGTTTGCTGATGACACTGCGCTTGTTGCAGGATCAGAGGAGGGATTGAGGAAGTGACAGAGTTTAGGAGAGTGTGTGAAAGAAGGAAGCTGAAGATAAATATGGGTAAAAGTAAGGTAATGAGATGTACAAGGGGGGAGAGTGGCAGCAAACTGGAAGTGAGTATTAAGAGAGACTGGAGGAAGTGGATAGTTTTAGATACTTGGGTGCAAATGTGGCAAAAAAGGGAGGAGTGGAGGTGGAGGTAGAATATAGATTGAGAGAAGCAAGTAAATGCCTTGGTGGATTAAAAAGTGTAATGAGAAATAGACATTTGGGAATGGATGCTAAGAGGAGGTATGAAGGAGTGATTGTGGTGACAGCACTGTATAGAGCAGAAACATGGAACATAAGAGAGGAGTTTGAATGTGATTGAGATGAGGTGTCTGAGAAGTATGATAGAGGTTACTAGGCTGGATAGAGTGAGGAATGAGGAAGTGAGGAGGAGAACAGGGGTGGTAAGGGAGTTGGGAGATATTGTGGATAAAAGTGTATTGGAATGGTTTGGACACATGGAAAGAATGAGTGAAGAAAGACTAGTAAAAGAGGTATGGAAAGCAGATGTGGAAGGAGTGAACATGAGCGGGTAACCTAGGATGAGATGGATGGATGGGGTAAAAGGGGCTTTAGGGAAGAGGGGAATGTCTGTTGTGGAAGGACAGGAGATGACAGAAGACAGGGGTAAATGGAGAATGCTTGTGTATGGATGATGTGATGCATGAGGTGGATTGGGTGGGGGATTGGGGGTGAGGTAGTATGTGTGAGAAAAATTTGATGCAGCCCGAAGGGATTTCTCCCTGTCTCCTCCTTATCTGCATGAGGGGATGGAGAGGGGGGTCACCGATTTAATGAAGCAACCTTGCTGTGGATGTACTGTGTCTTGCGACACTGCTTTCTGATCCGTTATCCAAGAGGTGCCAAGATATGAGGGAGGGTGGAGGGGAGTGGAGTGTATTGGGGATGGAATGGGTGGGAATGGTTTTTAGGCCTTTTTTTTCTATCTCCCCTGTAAAGGGGGGAAAATATGTTTTGGAAAGAAATTAGAAAAGGAAGAGGAGGTGAATCAAGTAGAAAAGAAAAGGTAAAAGGTGAGGATGGAGAGATGATAATGGAAGAGAAGACAATAAGAGGAAGATGGGCAGAGTATTTTAGGGAGTTGCTAAATGTGAAGGACAATAAAGAGGGAAAGGTAGTTGCAGTGGGAAGCTCTAAGAAAATGAGAGTGACGAGTGAAGAAAATAGAGGAGAAATAGGGAAGGATGAAATGAGAGCAGGTAAGGCACCTGGGTTGGATGGATGCCATGCAGAATGTCTGAAGAAAGGAGGTACAGTTATGGTGGACTGGCTGGTGAGGTTAATGTTTGTTTAAGAGAGGGTAGAGTGCTGGAGGAGTGCCTGTATAGTCCTGCTTTACAAGGGAAAGGGGGACGAGTGTGAGTGTAGTAGTTTCAGAGGGATAAGCTTGTTGAATATAGTTGGGAAGGCTAGTGGGAGGGTCTTGATTTAGGGGATTAGGAGAGGAACAGAGGGAGTAATTGGTGAGGAACAGTGGTTTTAGGACAGGTAGAGGTTGCGTAGATCAGATTTTTGTGGTGAGAAAGCTATAGGAAAAGATAAGGATGTCTTTTGGGCTTTTATGGATCTGGAAAAGGCTTACGACAGGGTAGACAGGAAGGCACTGTGGAAGGTACTGCAGATATATTGGATAGGAGGAAAGCTGTTGAGCAGTCAAGAGTTTTTATGAGAGTAGTAGAGCTTGCGTTAGGATTAGAAATGGAGAGTGAATAGTTTGAGGTAAAGGTTGGACTTCATCAGGGTTGTGTTATGTCGCCCTGGCTGTTCAATCTATACATGGATGGGGTGGTGTGAGAGGTGAATACAAGGGGAGTGGGTCAGGGGTTGGAGAAGGTTAAAGAAAATTGAGAAAAATGAGAAATAAGCCAGTTGTTGTATGTTGATGACACTGTGCTTGTAGCAGGATCAGAGGGGGGATTGAGGAAGTTAGTGACAGAGTTTGAGAAGGTGTGTAAAAGAAGGAAGCTGAAGATAAATGTGGGCAAAATTAAGGTGATGAGATGTACAAGGGGAGAGAGTGACAGCAGATGTACAAGGGTGAGAGAGTGGAGGAAGTGGATAGTTTTAGATACTTGGGTACGAATGTGGCAGGAAAGGGAAGAGTGGGGGGTAGAGGTAGAATGTAGATTGAGAGAAGTGAGTAAATGCCTTGGTGGATTAAAGAGTGTAATGCGAAATATACATCTGGGAATGGATGCTAAGAGGAGGTTATATGAAGGAGTGATTGTGGAAATAGCACTGTATGGGGTAGAAACATGGAACATATGAGAGGAAGAGAGAAGGAGTTTGAATGTATTTACCTAGTTGTATTTTACGGGAAGAGGAGCTATGCTTGTGGTGTCATTGTTCGAGATGAACTGTCTGAGAAATATAATAGGGATTACTAGGCTAGATAGTGTGAGAAATGAGGAGGTGAGGAGGAGAATAGGGGTGGAAAGGGAGCTGGGAGATAGAGTTGATGAAAGAGTATTAGGATGGTTTGGACACATGGAAAGAATGAGTGAAGAAAGATTAGTAAAAGAAGTGTGGAAGGCAGAGGTGGAAGGAGTGAATATGAGGGGGCATCCTAGATTGAGATGGCTGGATGGGGTGAAAGGAGCATTACAAAAGAGAGGAATGTCTGTTGAGGAAGGACAAGGGAGGACAGAAGATAGGGGTGAATGGAGAAGGGTTGTGTATAGATGATGCTGTGATGCATGAGGGTGGGTGGGTGGGGATGGGGGGCAAGGAAGTATGTATGAGTAAAAATTTGACATAGCCCAAAGGGATTTCTCCCCATCTTCTCCTTTTCTGCATGAGGGGACGGAGAGGGGGGCGGGGGTCACCGAATTTATGAAGTGGCCTTGCTGTGGATGTGCTGTCTTGCGACATTGCTTCTGACCCAGGTAAGTGGACAGGATGCAGGGATGACCTGTCATCCAGGAGGTGCCAAGATGAGAGGGAGGGTGGAGGGGAGTGGAATATGAAATGGGTGGGAGTGGTTTCTGTGCTTTTTTCTCTTTGGCTACCCCTCGTGTAAGGGGGAAAAAGCCGTTGGTATATGTATATGTATGTTCCTCCATAATTTACCTAGACTAAGAGAAGGAAGTGAATGCATTGGGGGATTATAAAAGTGCTATGGGAATGGATGCAAAGAGGAGATTATGTGAAGGGGTGATTGTTCCAATGGCTCTGTATGGGGCAAAGACTTGTAATTTAAGAGAGGCAGAGAGGAAAAGTTTGAATGTGTTTGATATAGAATGTCTGAAAACTATGGTAAGGGTTACAAGGTTGAAAAGTGTGAGAAATGAGGAGTGTAGGGGTGGAAAAGTGATGGGAGATAGGGTTGATGGAAGAGTATTTGGATGGTTTGGACTCATGGAAAGAATGAATGAAAAGATGTGAAAGGCAGAGATGGATGGAGTGAACTTGAGGTGACAACCAAGGATGAGATGGATGGATGGTGTGAAAAGGGAGTTGAGCAAGAGGGGAATGGGAATGTCTCTTGAGCAGGGAAGGGAAAAGGCAGGAGATAGGGGTGACTGGAGGATGGCTGTGTACAGATGATTCTGTGATGCAAGAAAAGGAGCAGGTAGGAGATGGGGGGCTAGAGAGGGGTTATGTGTGAATGATATTTTGATGCACCTTGAAGGAATTTCTCCTCATCCTCTCTTTTTCTCCATGAGGGAATGGAGAGAGGAGGTTGCTTATTAAATGAAGTAGCCTTGGTGTGGATGTGCTGTGTCTTGCTGTATTGCTTCAACTCAGGGCAGTGGGCAGGATACAGGGATGACCGATCATCAGTGAGGAGCTAAGATGAGAGGGAGGAAAAGGTGGTGGGTAGGAGTGAAATGGATGGGAGTGGGCCTTTGCCTTTTGATTGGCTTCCTCCCTTGTAAGGGTTGAAAAGCCCTTGGTATATGATAAACCTCCATAATCATATCCTTGGAACCTGACATGCGCCAGAATAAAGAATCAATTTTCATTAAAGGAGGTAAAAAGAAGAAAATATGTAAAATGAGGAACAATATGACAACATTTTTTTTAAATAATAAAAAGATGTTTTGGAAGGAAATTAAGAGAGGAAGGGAAGGTAAATCAAGTAGAGAAGAAAAAGTAAAAGGTGCAGATGAGAGATGATAATGGAAGAGGTGGCAGTAAGAGGAAGATAGGCAGAGTATTTTAGGGAGTTGCTCAATATGGAGGAGGAGAGGGAGGGAATGGTGGTTGCAGTGGTAGGTGCTAAGAAGATGACAATGATGGATGAGGAAAATGAGGGAGAAATAAGAAAAGATAAGGTGAAAGCAGTTATTAAAATGATGAGACCAGGTGAGGCACCTGGATTAGATAGGTGTTATGCAGTGTGTCTGAAAAAGGGAGGTAGTGATGGTGGACTG
>NW_027467714.1:680000-687500 GCF_046742065.1 Oratosquilla oratoria
GTATTATATCCAGCCTTGATGGTTCTTCACTACCTGTGTATCTGGTATTTTCCCTTATCCACCGAGTCATTGTGTATCCGATGGTCATGTCGAACAGGACGTTCGATAATGAGATATTTCTTTCTGTAACATATATTCTGATGGTTAAGAAATAATGTAATTTGTGGTATAATCAAATGATATTTGTGGATATTATGTGCTGTATTTGTATACTGTACAACATGATGAAACTTTATTTTGTTTAGCATGATACTGCATGGTATTTTGTATTATGTTTCAACTTAAAGGAAGGAAAATGTTATATAGTATTAATTATTTATGTAAAATTGGCTTTATGTTCACATTATATGAATACTTTCTTAAGGTTTTGTTTATTTACATTTGATGGGCCCTCATTGGGAACATGTTAGATATGGCCGACCCACACAACATTCCTTTCATCTTGGCTTGCCAAATACGAAGGACATCACAGTACTCACTTGATTTCCACTCAGCTGATGTAATGTTTCTTGCAAAGATTAAAGTATTGCTTGTATTTTATATAATTTTTTTAGCCACATTTTGACAACAGTTTGAATTTAGATTTTTTTGATAGTATTCAGAATTTTGTGTTAAAAAAAAAGGGGGAGGCTTCATTGTTACTTAAGATGATATTTTTAAATGATGTATTAAAAGAAGTAAAGCACAAGGTGAAGGAGGCAAAGAGGAGAGCAGATGTGAAATAGGGTAAGGGTATGACAGAAAATATTGAAAGTAATAAAAAGATGTTTTGGAAAGAAATTAAGAGAGGAAGAGGAGGCGAATCAAGTAGAGAAGAAAAGGTAAAAGGTGTAGATAGAGAGATGTTAACGGAAGAGAAGGTAGTAAGGGGAAGATGGGCAGAATATTTTAGGGAGTTGCTAAATGTGAAGGAGGATAGGGAGGAAAAGATAGTTGCAGTGGGAAGTGCTAAGAAAATGAGAGTGATGAGTGAGGATAATGGAGGAGAAATAAGGAAGGATGAAGTGAAGGCAGTTGTTAAGATGATAAAAGCAGGTAAAGCACCTGGTCTGGATGGATGCCATGCAGAATGTCTAAAAAAAGGAGGTACAGTGATGGTGGACTGGTTGGTGAGGTTATTTAATGTTTGGTGGAGAGAGGGTAGAGTGCCGGAGGACTGGAGGAGTGCTTGTATTGTTCCACTTTACAAGGGAAAAGAGGACAAGTGTGATTGTAGTAGTTTCAGAGGGATTAGCTTGTTAAGTGTAGTTGGGAAGGCTTATGAGAGGATCTTGAGTGAGAGGATTAGGAGAGGAACAGTGTGGATTTAGGACGAGTAGAGGTTGTGTAGATCAGATCTTTGTGGTAAGACAAATATGTGAGAAAGCTATAGGAAAGGGGAATGATGTTTTTTGGGCTTTTATGGATCTGGAAATGGCTTATGACAGGGTAGACAGAAAGGCACTGTGGGAGGTTTTGTGGATATAGAGGAAAACTTCTAGGAGCTGTCGAGTTTTTACAAGAGTAGTAGAGCATGTGTCAGGATTAGAAATGGAGAGAGTGAGTGGTTCGAGGTAAAGGTGGGACTTCGTCAAGGATGCGTTATGTCTCCCTGGCTGTTCAACTTATACATGGATGGGGTGGTGCAAGAGGTAAATGCAAGGGTGGTGGGTCAGGGATTGGAGATGGTTAAAGAAAATGGAGAAAAGTGGGAGGTGAGCCAGCTATTGTTTGTGGACGAGACTGCGCTTGTTGCAGGATCAGAGGAGGGATTGAGGAAGTTGGTGACAGAGTTTGGGAGAGTATGTGAAAGAAGAAAGCTGAAGATAAATGTGGGTAAAAGTAAGGTGATGAGATGTACAAGAGGTGAAAGTGGCAGCAGACTGGAAGTGAGCATTAAGGGGGTCGACTCCCATTTCGGTGATTCGCTCGATCGGATTATGCATTTCTGGTCCTCCCAACCTTATCTTTTTATGTAAGACAATGGAAATTTAACACAATGTGCAGGGAAATGGAATGCATCTGTGACAGAAATTGCATTGAAATCCATTAAGAAATATTTACACAACAGACGATTTACTTGCAATTTTGAGTTATTTTTGAAATAACGTTTATTTTTCCAAAAGTATGAGGAGAATAATGATTTCCTTTGGTGTACAGTTAGTAGACATCCAGATGTACCTAAACTAGTATACTCGTAATTATAAGTGAAAAAGAAAGAAAGTCAGCCTTACAGCAAATTATAAAAAAAAAAAATCACAGCTTTAAAAAATTGTCAAAAATATATATAAAGTAGGTTGAGTGAATTTACTAATATTGTTAGATATAAGTATCACGATCATTTTCCAACAAGAATGATCAAAATTGCTTATTTACACACGAAGTTATAGTTCTGTGCGAAAAAACTAGTTTTGAGAAAATAGCATTTTTATGTTTATATATTCACTACTCCATAAAAGTGCCTCCAAAGAGTATCAAATGCACATATCTACTTACATAATCCTTTGACCATTTCTGGGAAGTAAGCAGGAGATGTTCATTACATTTCTTTTGTACCCATGCCAGCTGAGAATCGTGACAATCCTTACCTTCCATATCCTTCACATAATGAATGGTACACATGCATTACAATCCCTTTGCTAAGGTGAGTATTCTTGCACTTCTCAGGTTCAGAATGGAGCAAAATACTTCGGCAACTATCACATCTGACATATTTAGTTATGGAGTAGTGAATTTATAAACAAGAAATGTATAAAACAGGATAGCACATGGAGAAATGACGCAAACATACGCTGAACCGTTTTTCGATCGCACTGAGTGTGGTGACTGCTGCATAAGCTATTGTACAACAATATCAGAGTATAAAATTCTCAAAAACAACAACAACAACAAAAGACAAAATACAAGGAAAACAAACCATAGCAAAGAAAGGGGCGTAGCTGACAGGCGGACCTTTAAATTTCTGGCCCTTTAAACCCGCCATTACCTGAGAAGGGTGGCGTTATACGTCTGGAAACCAGTCCCGCAGTGTTCAGGGACACCACACCAGTTCACACACGAAGTTTGACAAAATCAAATATTTTTCACCGAAATGAGAGACAACCCCCTTAACCCCTTCCATATGGTGCCGCCTACGTAGGCGTCATGAGGAGCAAGTGGATTCGCGACGCTGCCATATCGGCGTCTTGATTATATTTATTGTAGTCGCCCCTGTGTTTTTACATTCTCTCAAATGTGCCCTGAATCCCATTCTCTGTGGTTTTCAAAATTCGCGGGCGAAAGAGAGAACGATCGATATAAGCGGTGACTATAGTTTATGATGTGAGTATTATTACAACACGTCGTACAGCTGGCATTGGCTGCTGCCCGCGAGATTTAAGTCCCGTACTGAAGTGGTTAAGGGAGAGCGACTGGAGGAAATGGATAGCTTTAGATACTTGGGTGCAAATGTGGCAGGAAAAGGTGGAGTGGAGGTGGAGGTAGAATGTAGATTGAGAGAAGCAAGCCTTGGTGGACTAAAAAGTGTAATGAGAAATAGACATCTGGGAATGGATGCTAAGAGGAGACTGTATGAAGGAGTGATTGTGCCAACAGCACTGTATGGAACATAGGAGAGGAAGAGAGGAGTTTGAATGTGTTTGAGATGAGGTGTCTGAGAAGTATGATGGGGGTTACTAGGCTGGATAGAGTGAGAAATGAGGAGGTGAGGAGGAGAACAGAGGTGGAAAGGGGGTTGGGAGATAGGGTTGATGAAAGATTATTATGATGGTTTGGACACATGGAAAGAATGAATGAAGAAAGACTAGTAGAAGAGGTATGGAAGGCAGATGTGGAGGGAGTGAACATGAGGGGACGTCCTAGGATGAGGTGGATGGATGAGGTGAAGGAGGCTTTGGGGAAGAGGGGAATGTCTGTTGAGGAAGGACGGGAGAGGACAAAAGACGGGTGAATGGAGAATGGTTGTATATGGATGATGTTGTGATGCATGAGGTGGAGTGGGTAGTATGCATGATGCATGATGGGGGATGAGGTAGTATGTGCGAGCAAAATTTGACACAGCCCGAAGGGATTTCTCCCCATCTCCTTTTCTGCATGGGGAGATGGAGAGGTGGGGTCACCAATTTAATGAAGCAGCCTTGCTGTTGATGTGCTGTGTCTTGCAGCACTGCCTCTGACCCAGGGGGATGGACAGGGTGCAGGGATGACCCGTCATCCAGGAGGTGCTAAGATAAGAGGGAGGGTGGAGGGGAGTGGAGTGTATTTAGGAATGAAATGGGTGGGAATGATTTTATGCCTTTCTTTTTGGCTACCTCCTTTGTAAGGGGGAAAGAGCCTTGGTATATGTATGTATACCTAGTTGTATTATAGGGGAAGGGAGCTATGCTTGTAGTGATCCGTGTTTGTATATATCAGTACCTAGTTTGTTCTTAAATTCTTGTATGGTTTTTGTACACATTGTTGCCTTGTCCAATTTGTTCCAGACATCCACCACTCTGTGTGGGGAAACTATTCATTATCAGGTTTCTCCAATAACTATCTTTTTTGAGTTTCTTTTCATGTCCTCTTGTTTTTCTTTTATCCCTCTTAAAGGGTTGGTAGTTCCAGTTTAGACAATCTTTGTTCATATGTCAATTTTGAAAGTGTTGGTACCATCTTTGTCATTGCTCTTTGGATTCTTCCTAATTTCTTTATATTCTTTCTTGTGCTGGGTGTCCATAGTGTCGCAGCGTACTCCAGTCACATTTTGTTTATAACCACTCAGAAGTGTGCAGTGGGCCAAGATGCATGTTTCCTTATACTTATTATTCTCATAATAGCCAACATAGATTTACCCTGATGTTTTATTACATTAATCCATTAAAATATGTATGATTTTCCTTTCCAGTCCAACCGTGAACGTGAGGTGGATGTGAAGCCAACAAGGGAGCGTGATATTGTTCATGAAAGCAATACTTCTAGCAGTATTAAACCTTCTCTTACACACAGTACCACTGACTCATCTCGATCAAATAATGTAAGTTGTATTTTTTTTTTCTTTTTCTTGAAGTCCACTTCTTGAAAGGTATAGGTATGATAATTTCATAAACAGTATACATCATAGAAATGTGTTTATTTATATCTGAAAATATGTGTATATGATATTTGTCACCCTGACTTCATTGACTGGAAATCTCCAAATCCATAGTAGCCAGCACCAATCCTTGAACCCTCCCACAGATCTTACTGGGAAGAAACATTGGAGTGTTGTCTGTGATTAATTTACCTAATTATAGTATACAAGAAATGAGCAACACTTGTTGGATCCTGTCTCCTACTCTCTAATTTATCATAACTAGCCCCAAATTCATGTATAGTTCCAACTTCATCTATGTCCATATCCAATTATCACATTGAGATTTGGATTTATGTATTGTTCAAGCTTGGGCTACATCACCGTCTAAGCTATTTATGGATGTACATGTATATGGAAAACTATTTCTTCACATCCTTTAAATGTATTAGTGTGGGGTCTGTTTCTGTGTCACTGAATAATAGGATACCTTCCATAAGGAAGAAACAGATCATTAATATAACAAGAAAATTGTAAACATAGCAAGAATAATAACAGTGACATTAGAAGCAAATCAGTAGAATTATTTTTATACTTTGTAGGTTCAAGATGAACCAGATGGTTGCCCCCTTGATGTTGCTCCAGCCTTTGTCCCCATTCCTGATCTTCCAAGGGTAGATTTACCAGCAGAAGATTTGCTTAACATCAAGAAAGGCTGGCTTATGAAGCAGACACTAAACAAGGTAATAGTTTTGTTTGCAAAGTGGTGACAACCATGTTTGATTTTTTATCCATGGATGAACATTTTTATATGAATTTTATTGTGTATATTGATTTGTAGTACTTTAATGGTTGATGTGTATTTTGTATATATATATATATATAATGTGTATATATATATATATATATATATATATATATATATACAGTAGAACCTCTACATACAAATTTAATTCGTTCCAGGACCTACTTCGTATGTTGAAATGGTCGTATGTTAAATCAAATATTCCTATAAGAATACACTGTAATTCGTTTAATTCATCCCACAGCCCAAAAACCTATGATAACTCTTTAATGAATACTGTACTGCAGATAATTACACATAGTAATAAAACAAATGCATTACTGTATATAAGAGAGATGTAAAAACAAATAATTTATAAGGAAATAATCAATAAAAAGGGGTTTTTATTGTCACTTTACCTTAGAGACCGGCGAACGAAGGTGTAGGCTTGGCGATGCAGGGGACGGTAGGTGTGGGTAGAGAGGTGGTGACTAAGATACGTATCATAACTTAGGCTACTCTAACTTACACTAGGTGAACTTTAAACTAACTTAGCTTATATATGCGAAACTTCGACGACTTCGTATGTTGGAAATTACTTCTGGTGTAGAGTCAAATATTAGATCGAATTTCACATCGTATGTTGGAAAATTCGTATGTTTAGGCAATCGTAAGTAGAGGTTCTACTGTATATACAAAATGTGGCAGGAGAGGGAGTGGAGGTGGAGGTAGAATGTAGATTGAGAGAAGCGAGTAAATGCCTTGGTGGATTAAAAAGTGTAATGAGGAATAGACATTTGGGAATGGATGCTAAGAGGAGACTGTATGTAGGAGTGATTGTGCCAACAGCACTGCATAGGGCAGAAACATGGAATATAAGAGAGGAGAGAGAAGGAGTTTGAATGTGTTTGAGATGAGGTGTTTGAGAAGTATGATGGGGGTTACTAGGCTAGATAGAGTGAGAAATTAGGAGCTAAGGAGGAGAACAGGGGTGGTAAGGGAGTTGGGTGTTAGTGTTGATGAAAAAGTATTAGGATGGTTTGGACACATGGAAAGAATGAGTGAAGAAAGACTAGTAAAAGAGGTATGGAAAGCAGATGTGGAAGGAGTGAATATGAGGGGGTATCCTAGGATGAGATGGATAGATGGGGTGAAGAGGGCTTTAGGGAAGAGGGGAATGTCTGTTGAGGAAGGACAGGAGAGGACAGAAGACGGGTGAATGGAGAATGGTTGTATATGGATGATGATGTGATGCATGAGGTAGAATGGGTGGGGGGATGGGGGGTGAGGTAGTATGGGTGAGGCACAGTCTTCCTGCGTTATTCGTGGGGGATACATTCTGAAAACGCCCGCGGATGGCTAAAACCACAAATACTCTTTTTGAGAAAACAGTTGAAAATCTACGGAATATCACCGCCAAAACTCGCACTCTCGAGCTTCATTATAGCCACACTTCTCTACTAACAGTTGAAACATGCTTTAAATGTCTTCCACTTATAATAGATTCACTTCTCATTTATCAGCGGTTAACAAATATAATTTAATAACACTTAATAAACTAAGAATAATACAATATGGCCAGAGACTACCATTGCAGTGATCTAGTGACCGTTAATAGAAACGATCTGGAGTGTGACCGGATCATTCCCCATCAATGGTGGAGCATATTCCCTTTATTGTGCCAACA
>NW_027467714.1:705000-707500 GCF_046742065.1 Oratosquilla oratoria
CCCTGTCTATGCCACGTCGCCTACATGCAGTGATAAAAAGGAAGGGGAAGCCAATAAAGTACTAAATAAAGATAAAAGGTTGCTTCTTTTGTGTTTTATTTATCCATATGTATGATTTCCATGTTTTTTGCGCCCGGTCTGGCCTATGCAGGCGCGAATTTTGTCGACCATCATTTTTTCGCCATAATTTGCGCCCGGTCTGGTGCAGGCGCGAATTTTGTCGAGCACTGTATATATATATATATATATAATATATATATATATATATATATATGTATGTTTATATATATGAATGGAGAGAGGGTAGAGTACCGGAGGACTGGAGAAGTACCTGTATAGTTCCTCATACAAGTGTGAATGTAGTAGTTTCAGAGAGATTAGCCTGTGTAGTAGGGAAGGCTTATTACAAAGGCGGAGCATGCCGACAGGAGACCTTTTGATCCATATCTAGGTCGGATGCAAAAAAAAAAAAAAAAAAAAAAAAAATATTAATAATAAAATAATAAATAAAAACTATAATAATGTAAATAACAAATAAAATACATAAATTAATGCATAGGTATAGTTAAAATAATAAACAAACAGGTAAATAGTAAATAATAAATTGACATATAACTAATGATAAATGAAAATCAGACAGACAAATGATAACAAAACAAAAACAAATAATATAAGAAATTATAATCATTACATCATCTTACTCAGGTATTTATCTAAATGATTCTTAAAGCTTCGAACTGAACTACATTGCACTATCTGTGCAGGAAGTTTATTCCATTCATTAACTACACGGTTGGCAAAGTTGTTTCTACCTACTTCCAAATTGAATCTATTTCCGGACAGTTTGAGACCATTGTTTCTTGTCTGATTCTCATTCAATGTGAAAATTTTGTCACTTTTGATGTTGTCAATTCCCTTTAAAATCTTAAAGACCTGTATCAAGTCACCTCTGAGTCTACGCTTTTTTAGGGAAAACAGATTCATGTGCTTTAGTCGATTTTCGTATGATTTATTTTTGATATTTGGAATCAGTTTTGTGGCTCGCCGTTGTACTTTTTCCAGTCTGTCAATATCTTCAATGAGATTCGGTGACCATACGGAAACAGCATATTCTAAATGTGGACGAACTAACGATTTATATAGCTTGTTAATGAGTGATGGACTTTTGAAATCAAAAGATCGCGCAATCAGTCCCAGAATCTTATTTGCTTTCTCAGAGGCTGAAATACATTGCTTGGATGATTTGAGGTCGTTACTGATAATTACGCCGAGATCTTTTTCACTATTCACTTTTGTTAACAAATTTCCAAATAACTTGTAATCGTACTTACTGTTATTTTTACCTATGTGCATTACCTTGCATTTACTTGTGTTAAATTTCATTAGCCACTTTTCAGACCATTGCTGTAATTGATCTAAATCTTCTTGAATATGTAATTGGTTTGAGTGATCATTTGCCACTCCGCACAGTTTTGTATCATCAGCAAATTTGGAAACAGTAGATTTTAGTCCATGGTCTATATCATTTATATATACTATGAATAGAAGTGGCCCAAGAACGGAACCCTGAGGAACTCCACTTGCAACACTTTTCCATCCAGAAGTTTTTCCATTTAAAACAACTCTCTGTTTTCGACCATTCAACCAATTACTAGTCCAACCTAATAGGCTACCACTTATTCCATGCAAAGCTAGTTTAGTAAGTAGTCTTTCGTGTGGGACGGTATCAAAAGCTTTTGCAAAGTCTAGCTATATTAAATCTATATTGTTTCTTTTGTAATAATTCGAGATAACTGTGTTGTAGAATTCGAGTAAGTTAGTCACGCAAGAACGTTTCCGTCTGAAACCATGCTGGGTATCATTTATCAAACGGTTACTTTCTAAATGATGTTCGATAGCATCTCTGATAATAGTTTCCATTATTTTTCCTACGACTAAAGTCCAACTTATAGGCCTATAGTTATTTGGTTTCTTTTTGTCACCTTTTTTGAATATGGGAGTAATGTTAGCTAGCTTCCATTCTCTTTGGACATCTCCGGATATGATGGATTTCTTGAAAATAATTTCTAATGGAACAACAATCTCATTTTTCATTTCCTTTAAGATTCTTGGATGCCAACCGTCAGGCCGTGGTGTTTTATTAACTTTGAGTTTGTCTATAAACCTTTTAATTTTTTCTTTTGTTATATTTACCGTAGTAAGTTTACCCCAGACTTTTCACAGGTTTCAGTTTGGGATTCACTTTGAGGTGTTTCGTTTACAAATACCGAGCTAAAATAATTGTTTAAGATATTACACATTCCTTCATTTGAATATTCAAGTTGACCGTCAGCAGATAATAGTGGACCAATGTGATTCCTAACAACCTTTTTATCTCTAATGTAACTATAGAATTCTTTGGGATTCTCTTTGGATTTATCAGCGATGTTCATTTTGTATTGTTTTCTTTTTCTTATTGTCTTTTTTAAATCTCTCTGTATTGATACATAAGTTTCATAGT